>NC_142679.1:7427638-7485138 GCF_964200805.1 Pocillopora damicornis | reverse complement strand
AAACTATCGTTCAGATTATAAGATACGCGAAAAACTCTCCCCACCGATTTTTTCTTACATTCTGTTAATCAAAAGTTTCAATAATTATAAAGGCTTTCTTGTTGATCGTCTTAATAGTAACAGTTTCCAGGATCCGAGGGGAGCAAAAGAGAGAACAATTTTCTGTGTAGTTAGGTAAGGCGACATACCGGCTTTATACTTCTTCCAGCGTGATAACGATAATGATGACAACAATGGGCAAAAAGCACCGTCCGCTAATGATGACGATTATCATAGTTATTAACAAATCTCAGTTATAGTCCTGAAAAAAATCTCAGGGGGTCCTTTGAACAATCCACTTAATCTCGCCAGAAGTCAAAGTTGCCTACACTCATTCTAAGGTTCGTGCGATTTTACGACGAATTTTCAATTCCGGTGTGTTGCATGCGCGACTTTTGATAGAAAAAACCTGCACGCGCCATAACTTAAAAGAACGTGTCAGCGGAATGAATCAAATCTCTATCACTTTGCATACATTCTTGGGAACAGAAAAAATTATTTAGAGCAAACATTCTAAGTATAGTGTTCATTCCGTGCAATGGGGCATAAATAAAAGGTTCTGGTGGAAAAGACACCTTATTTTATACCACTGATGACAAGCAAAAAGGTTATATGGGTACCCCAGTTAAAAATATATTGATAACTCTATTTATCAATACAGGGCAAAATTACTGAGCGCTGATTGGTTGAGAGAGAGGGCATTTTTTCTTAATCGAGGGCATTTTTATTAATCAAGAGAGGGCATGATTACCTGTTAATGATTGGCTAATCCGTTGCATAATTTTGCCCTTTATTGATAAACAAGTAATCCCATGAGACCTCGTACTATTAAGGATTAATTGCACTTGAGTTTTCAAAATTTTCCAAATTGGAAAATTTTGAAAACTCAAGTGCAATTAATCCTTAATAGTACTTGGCCTCATGTGATTACCTATACTAATTAATACCAGTTCTAATTTAAAGGAGAAAGTTATGAGAATAAAATAAAAGTTGTCTTTATCACGAAGCATGCCTTCACTGATCACCGTTCTTGTCGATCGGAAAATCAAAATACCAGCGTGATATTGCCGCGAAGATGAAGCAGTTATGTTACTTGATTCGTACTTCACATTCGAGTCGAAGCTTGGGTGGCACAGGTTATTTCTTGCGGTGGAATCGACGAGGGGAATTCGAACACTAGTTGTAGTGTTTGAATTGTTGGAATAAATAGTCGCATGGGGATGGTAAGTTTAACGAACAATTTCAAATTTTGCCGCTTGAATTGAACGTAAAGTTCATTCGAATTGCTTTCGTATGTGTTCCTGACGGTTTTAGATCTACTTGCTTGATTTATATCGGTTACGCTTCATGTTGACAAGTCCCTCAAAATAGCGGCCAAACTTGGAGATTACCAAAAATTAGGTAAGTTCACGAAGTTATAAAGTTCTCGTAAACGTCGGGCCGCAAAGTTTTTTTTTCTGTAGTTACCTTTTCTATGGCACCTACTTCCTAGCTATGTTAGTTGGATCAGTTAAGAACGCCTCACTTTTTCAAAAATTTACCTTGAATTTGATCGGTTTTGGCGTGTGTGATTTAGGCGAACCGATAAGGTGTCATTCAAGTCTTCCTGTTTCCTTGATTGACACGTGATGTTTACGAAAGTCGCCTCGATAGATAAGATAGAGTTAATATACATGGCTGTGGTATTTGTTTTTTGCTGAGTTCCGTAGTTTTTTGTAAATTGTCCTCCAAAGTTGTATGAAATTAAAGTCTCGAAAAGTGTCACGACAAGCCTTCGCTCGAGTGAAATTTAATTTCCGTAAAACTCTGAAAAATAAAGAGATCCGATCAAACTGATTGTGGTTTTAGTATAGGTACACGAATGTCTTACAACACACGAGAAACGAGCGAAATCCGTGTCTCAAGCAAAATCAACCGGACCGCTCTTACAGAGACACTCTCTTCAATCCTCTGCTGTTGAATGTTCAATCCAAAACATTTCAGTTTTGTAAAGCGAGAAAAATCGTCTCTAAATATATTTTTTACTACTAACCTTTTGAAAATGAAGCGGGACTTCTTAAATATTCTAGTGGTATGATTAATGAAACCAAAATTAAGAAACTGAAATAAAACTTTCTCTGCAAAACAAAGATAAATGCAAATAGCTATTGTAAGAAAGACGTCAAAACTTAATAGGTGAAAAAAAGATTTTTAAACCAAAGAGAGAATAACGGATACCAAGTGTAAAGATTAAGTTCGATTTTCAAAGAGAAAAAAAAGTCACTTATGAACCTGAAAATCAATCGCTCTCCATCTTCCTCGTGAATTAATCGCACAAAGCAAACAATCACACGAAATAGATTTGCCCGCCTTGAATTAATTTGAAATGTAGCTATACTTTGAATATACTCAGCGTTATCACCGACACTGAAAAACCTTAAGCTACTAAGGACGGCCAAGGCAACAACATTAGTCGTGTCTAAACGGAGATTTTTTGAGTAGAGGAATCTCTACTTATTTGATGAAAATTTTTATTAACAATATTTCAATTTCCAATTACCATATATTACCCATCTTTTACCTTAGGGACACCAGCAACACTTACCATCTTTCTGCATCGGAACATTTTTTTTAGCCGAAGATAACTGGCCCCGCCCGTGAAATAAACATTTAGAAAACTTTTCAAAACGTTTTTGTACACTAGTTAGACATGTGTATTGGATTAAGTTCATACAAGAATTTCGATTGTTATCCAAACGCTGAATAGGTATAAATGAAACCAGTAGAATATCAACAGTTAATATTCTCTTGATAAAACGAATTTGACTCAACAAGGCAGAAGTAACGATTTTAACGCGCAAAAGATTGTTTTCCTTGGGATATGAAAAGCATTTTAAAACATAAAGGGAATTTAATCAAAACGACGTTTTCAATACAGTAATGGTCTACGTAAGAGCAGCTTTGATTATAAAGGCGTGAAAATATGTATTGTAAAATGAATGAGATATCACACATCTGCAAATTAACAATAATCAAATATTGTGCTCACCACGACTCGAACTTTCAACCCTTTGTTGCTTTGTAAAGTGAAGCAGCCAAATTTGATATAAAAATTAGCAGTAATTGTCTATTTTTAAGGTGATAGGCTTGTGGCGAGTCTCAGCCCACCCCTGAGGCGCTGCGATAGAGGGCTCTCCCCTCTAACAACATGCTCTGAATACTGGGGGGAGGGGGGGAGGGGGGGGCAACTCGACTTTCAATTTTGTTGGGATGTGCGATGAACTTCTTGAAGCCTTCAGATTATTTACAGCGGTCTTACAACGCCTCCAAAAAGGGAGTTTACCACTGATACATCATCAACTCGTTTACGTAGACAGCCACAATAGTGTTCCATAGTGTTCTCTGTACATTTCCTAAGGTGTGAAAAGGAGAATTTCTCTAACAATCAAGTATTCCTTAAGTTGGTGATCATTTCCTTTATTCTCGACACCTTCATCTTTGATTCAAGGGTGAAATTGTAAGGAGAAATTAGATGCTAATAACTCTTAGGGGTGAAAGAGTCAAGATGTAAATAACATTGTGTACAGGAAAAGAATTATGAATAGGCTAACTTCTCTTTACAGACCTCTTTTATTTGGTCACCTGGAGCTATGACCAAGAGTTCTATATGTCTTGAGAAAATTGGAATATATTTTCCCTTATAACCCTTTTACTACCAAGATTTAAGAAATAATTATCTGTACCATCCCCCATATGTTGCTTATGATTCTAGTCCTGAGAATTTGATGTTAAATCAATCAATATCGCCATCTTCATACATATATGTTATTCACCAGACGGGAGGTCCGTATTGGGAAAAACTGTGCCCGAGGTCTTGGATACCTAAAACAAGACAAAGAAGACAGAGGGCACAGTTTTTCCCAATACGGACTGACCTTGGCTGGTGAATAACATTTTTATATTTTTCTAAAACCTAGCAAATGGCTGCGAAAAGAACCTGAATCGCTGTGAGCGGTCCGGATGGGGAGAATACTGCCCGCTCTCGGAACCAACCAGATTGCAGGATTTGTAGAATACCGCCCGCTCACGAACTGAGAAAAAAATTTATGTTCGTTCTTGTCGCTACATCCTGCTAGATAATGTATGGAGATTGTAAGTAAAAATTCCTTCTTGGTCACTCAGTGACCTCTTAATCATGAACAGTGAGGTGATTTGGTGATTATTTGGTCCATTCTGAACTGCTCTGAATAAATTCGTCTATGTTCTTCTTCAAATTGTTATATTTATTTCCATCATGTTATCAGGTTAAACTACTTTTATTTATATTTGGTCTTAACCCTTCAATCCCTAACATCATCAGGTATATTATCCATTCTGTTTTCCAGACATTTCCTATGGTATTGACAGGGAGAGTTTGTCTAACGATCAAGAGCTTCTTTACTTGGTGATCATTTGCTTTATTCTCGTGGCCTTAATGACTGATTCAGGGGTGATATTGTAAGGAGAAATTAGATCCTCGTCACTCTTAGAGGTTAAAGGGTTAAGCGGAACAACAGAACATCCTGATAAGAATCCTGTGTAAAATGAACAGATACAGATAAGAATGAAGATCAATTTAATATAATCCTGCTGAGTTCATCTGGTTTACTAAAAAGTAAGGAAAAATGGTTACTTGGCCTTAGGAAAAAAATCACCTTCAATCTGTGAGCATGTAATGTCTGCTGAAACAAACAAATTATGTTTGACATGGTTATAGTGTTTGATGATCGCGTTCGCGTGCCACGGGAGAATTGAAAACAGATCATGGTTCTATAAATCAAGGATTAATTTTGAGTTTTGACGAGACCTTGCCAACACTCTTACATTTTTGAACATTAAGATAACTTTTCGTGTCCCAACTTATATTGGTTCCCTTTTGATATACGTGATAGATCTAGCGGCTGAATTTCAGGTTTCACTGTCGCTCGCTTTCGATTCAGCCATGTTTACAAAAGCATGAAAAAACGTACTTGACTAAAGAAAAAAATGGAAATTGTCTATGTAAAGTAATACCAGTGTTCATTTAAAGACAATGTGCAGGAAGAAGAATCTTTTCTACAGGATCAGTCCTTACTCTGTTCCTTCTCTGCCTCGTTGTTGTCCTCTTTGAGTTCTTCGTTACTTAAAAAAAAAACATTATACATTTGTCACTTTTTAAACTTTAAAGCATACATAACAGATTTCCTATAAAATAAATTACTTTCTTCTTCGTTGTCATTGGTTATGATTTTTCAAACTTTCTAAATTTTTGTCGAACATACCATGTTTGATGCGAAAGTAACTTTTAAATTATCATTTAATCGTTATTGTGTTTTTACAAAATAGAGTTAACTTTAGATTCTAAGATTACCTTCATTGTCAAAGTGTCTAGCATCGTATCGACCTTGAACTATTATTTCTGAATATCTTCCATACAAAAGAAACTCTAATTCCAGGCGAATTCCAGAAAGCAATTCATTAAAATCTTCCGGCTCCGAACAGTAGATAAAATAATCTTCCATTTCTTGATATTTTATGGATGAAAGACTAAGACAAAAATGAACAAACAAAAAAAGTTGGTCAACTGAACAATTTAAGTGTGCTAATCGGTTTATTATAGGTAATTGCACATTACGCTCAGACTTACCTTTTTTTTCATAAAATCAAATGTCACGTTATCCCCCATAAGCACAAACGGAGCCCATTGGGAAGGTTTGGGAAAGCCGTTGCTTCTCAACCATTGAACGGCCTGCTGAAGAGATTCACTGGAACTTTCTCCACGAACAAGGTGTTCATAGAAATGTTTCATGAGCTTAGCGGTTGCTTCGTCTTCTATAGCCCACGATGCAACCAACACTGAACGTGCACCGGCTGCTAAGAAAGCTCGAGCGATTCCAATAATTCCTTCCTTTTTTACCAGTCCACGCCCACTGTGACAACAGCTGAGTACTACAAGTTTGGCTCGCACTTGTATTCCTTGAATGTCAGACATTTTCAGGAGGTAATCTTCCTCTTGGGGAATACCGTAAGTGGTAGATTGAGGCGAGAGGGCAATCTCTCCTCTTTCAGCATTACCATGTGCAGCAAGATGTATCAGACTCACCGAAGGTATCGCTTGAAGTACCGCCTGCTTTGTCGCGCGACTTCCTGACAAAGGCTGAACTCCAAGCAGTTGACCAACCATCTCTGCTTCCTTATTTGCATGGAACAATGGTGTAAAGTTAGTGACAACACCATTATAATGCACTTTGCCAACCGTAGGATCACCCACAACCAGTGTGCCAGTTAGACTGTGATAGTCCGCTGGACATTCTTGGATGAGCCGCAGAGTCGTCAGAGAGGGGATGATGCGTATTCTGTACTTCTCCGATAAATACTTTCCGGCTGGTTCATCACGCAAGGCTGCAAATGGGACTCGGTACAAGAATCGATCCGGCACAATGACGATTTCAGGCTCAATAAGTAAATTTGCCACAGGTGCGACGATCCATTTGTAGCACAATTGATGAGTTCTTTCGCTATCTTTAGTTTCGTCACCTCGCAAATTTTCCCGGCTCTCTTCATGAAGAGATGTTGTCACGTTGTCATTTAATGATCGATCTTCGCAGTTTGCTTCGGGTAAAACGCCAAAGCCGGCGGCGCTCTTTTGGAAAACTCCTCCCACATCGCAGACTTGCTCAGCAATAAGAGTGTCTATATCCACTTCATCTGTTGCTCGAAAGAAAATGTCTCCATTTCCTTTCAATACCCAGAGAAGAACTTGCCGCTCTCGATACGAAACATATAAAAAAACACAGTTACTTTCCGTTTTAACGCTCTTTTCAATCCCAGACCATGATTGTGGATTAGCTGTGAAGTGGCTTTCCAGGGAGTACTTGTCTGCCATGAATCCTGCAAGGACTCTTGCTCGTCCCAGCTCCTCAGCATAGAGAGCATCTCGAAATTTTCCAGTACGGCAGAGCAAGTTAGTGAGTAACTGGTAGGGAAAAGTTCCGCATTCCTCTAACAGAGAAATTTCAAATTCACTGTTTTCTTTCAGAAAACTTCTGATTTGCTCATATTTTCCGATACATTGAAGAAGACATTCGTTTGCCTTTTCAAGCTCTGACTGTGATACTTTTAACTGTGTAATACTTAGAAGACTTTGAAACTCAGTCATTTTATCTCCAAGTTGGCTGCTTAAGGAACAAGCTTTCTCTAAGTAATCTTCAGGCTTGCCACGTTCACCAAGCAATCGGGATAGATTTCCAAGGCTTAGGTAAATTTTTGCTTCGTACTTTCTAATGCCACATTCTCCGCTGATGGTAAGCGCCTTCTCATAATGTTCTTTTGCCTTCTGATAGTCATTCACAGAAGCATAGACAGCTGCCAAAGATGTAGTAGCTTGGGCTTCTATATCTCTGTCACCAATTGCTAAACTGACGCCGACTGCTTTGTCCAAATGTTTTTTAGCTTGCAGATTTTTTCCAAGCGCAAAATAAACATCTCCAAGACTCGAGTATGTCGAACCTTCTCCTCTTCTGTCACCAATTTCTATTGCGATGGCTAGTGCTTTCTTGTGATATTCTATAGCCTTCTGATATTCGCCGAGGGATTGAAACATAGCTCCGAGGTTCCCGTAGCTTGTTCCTTCTCCTCGTTTGTCGCCAATTTCTATCGCGATGGCAAGTGCTTTCTCGTGATATTCTTTAGCCTTCTGATATTCGCTAAGAGAATGAAACACAACCCCGAGGTTCCCGTTCATTCTTCCTTCTCCTGGTCTGTCGCCAATTTCTATTGCGATGGCAAGTGCTTCCCCGTAATATTCTTCAGCCTTCTGATATTCGCCACGGGAAACAAACACAGCTCCGAGGTTCCCGTATCCCGTTCCTTCTCCTCGTTTGTCGCCAGCTTCTATCGCAATGGCAAGTGCCTTTTCGTGATATTCTTTAGCCTTCTGATTTTTGCTGAGGGAATGAAACACATCCCCGAGGTTCCCGTACGTTGTTCCTTCTCCTCGTCTGTCGCCAATTTCTATTGCGATGGCAAGTGCTTCCTCGTAATATTCTTTAGCCTTCTGATATTTGCCAAGGGAATGAAACACAGCTCCAAGGTTTCCGTAACTTGTTCCTTCTCCTAGTTTGTCGCCAATTTCTATCGCGATGGCAAGTGCTTCCTCGTAATATTCTTTAGCCTTCTGATATTCGCCACAGGAATCAAACACAGCTCCAAGGTTCCCGTAGCTTGTTCCTTCTCCTCGTTTGTTGCCAATTTCTATCGCGATGGCAAGTGCTTTCTCGTGATATTCTTTAGCCTTCTGATATTGGCCGAGGGAATTGAACACAACCCCGAGGTTCCCGTTGCTTGTTCCTTCTCCCCGCTTGTGGCCAATTTCTATTGCGATGGCAAGTGCTTTTTCTTGATATTCTTTAGCCTTCTGATGTTCGCTAAGGAAATGAAACACAGCCCCGAGGATCCCGTTTATTGTCCCTTCTCCTCGTCTGTCGCCAATTTCTATTGCGATGGCAAGTGCTTCCTCGTAATATTCTTTAGCCTTTTGATATTCGCCGAGGGAATGAAACACAGCTCCGAGGTTCCCGTAGCTTCTTCCTTCTTCTCGTTTGTGGCCAATTTCTATCGCGATGGCAAGTGCTTTCTCGTAATATTCTTTAGCCTTTTGATATTCGCCGAGGGAATGAAACACAACCCCGAGGTTCCCGTTCCTTGTTCCTTCTCCTCGTCTGTCGCCAATTTCTATTGCGATGGCAAGTGCTTTCTCGTAAAATTCTTTAGCCTTTTGATATTCGCCGAGGGAATGAAACACAGCTCCAAGGTTTTCGTTGCTGGTTCCTTCTCCTAGTTTGTGGCCAATTTCTATCGCGATGGCAAGTGCTTTCTCGTGATATTCTTTAGCCTTCTGATATTCGCCGAGGGAATGAAACACAGCTCCGAGGTTCTTGTTGCTTCTTCCTTCTCCTCGTTTGTGGCCAATTTCTATCGCGATGGCAAGTGCTTTGTCGTGATATTCTTTAGCCTTCTGATATTCGCCGAGGGAATCAAACACAACCCCGAGGTTCCCGTTCCTTGTTCCTTCTCCTCGTCTGTCGCCAATTTCTATTGCGATGGCAAGTGCTTTCTCGTAAAATTCTTTAGCCTTTTGATATTCGCCGAGGGAATGAAACACAGCTCCAAGGTTCTCGTTGCTTCTTCCTTCTCCTAGTTTGTGGCCAATTTCTATCGCGATGGCAAGTGCTTTCTCGTGATATTCTTTAGCCTTCTGATATTCGCCGAGGGAATGAAACACAGCTCCAAGGTGTTCGTTGTTTGTTCCTTCTCCTGGTTTGTGGCCAATTTCTACAGCGATGGCAAGTGCTTTCTCGAGATATTCTTTAGCTTTCTTGTATTCGCCACGGGAATGAAACATAACTCCGAGGTTCTCGTTGCTCGTTCTTTCTCCTTGTTTGTCGCCAATTTCTATCGCAATGGCAAGTGCTTTTTCGTGATATTCTTTAGCCTTCTGATATTCGAAAAGAGAATTAAAAATAGCTCCGAGGTTCATGTTAATTGTTTCTTCTTTTTGTCTGTTGCCAATTTCTATCACGATGGCAAGTGCTTTATCGTAATATTCTTTAGCCCTCTGATATTTGCCAAGGGAATTAAACACAGCCCCGAGGTTCTCGTATTTTGTTCCTTCTCCTCGTCTGTCACCAATTTCTATTGCGATGGCAAGTGCTTTTTCGTGATATTCTTTAGCCTTCTGATATTCGCCACGGGAATGAAACATTACTCCGAGGTTCCCGTATCCCGTCCCTTCTCCCCGTTTGTCGCCAACTTCTATCGCGATGGCAAGTGCTTTTTCATGATATTCTTTAGCCTTCTGATATTCGCCACGGGAATGAAACATTACTCCGAGGTTCCCGTATCCCGTTCCTTCTCCCCGTTTGTCGCCAACTTCTATCGCGATGGCAAGTGCTTTTTCGTGATATTCTTTAGCCTTCTGATATTTGCCAAGGGAATGAAACGCAGCCCCGAGGTTCCCGTTTATTGTTCCTTCTCCTCGTCTGTCGCCAATTTCTATTGCGATGGCAAGTGCATTCTCGTAATATTCTTTAGCCTTCTGATATTCGCCACGGGAATCAAACACAGCTCCGAGGTTCCCGTATCCCGTTCTTTCTCCCCGTTTGTCGCCAACTTCTATCGCGATGGCAAGTGCTTTCTCGTGATATTCTTTAGCCTTCTGATATTTGTCAAGGTAATGAAACACAGCCCCGAGGTTCTCGCTCATTCTTCCTTCTCCTCGTCTGTCACCAATTTCTATTGCGATGGCAAGTGCTTTCTCGTAATATTCTTTAGCCTTCTGATAGTCGCCAAGGGAATAAAACACAGCTCCGAGATTCCCATTCTTTGTTCCTTCTCCTCGTTTGTCGCCAATTTCTATCGCGATGGTAAGTGCTTTCTCGTGATATTCTTTAGCCTTTTGATATTCGCCAAGAGATTGAAAAACAGTTCCAAGGTCCCCGTTGCTTCTTCCTTCACCTTGTCTGTCGCCAATTTCTATCGCGATGGCAAGTGCTTTCTCGTGATATTCTTTAGCCTTCTGATATTCGCCAAGCCAATCAAACACAGCTCCGAGGCTCCCATTACTACTTCCTTCTCCTCGTTTGTCGCCAACTTCTATAGCGATGGCAAGTGCTTTCTCGTGATATTCTTCAGCCTTCTGATATTTGCCAAGGGAAATAAACACATTTCCGAGTTGCAAGTTACTTGTTCCTTCTCCTCGTCTGTCGCCAATTTCTATTGCGATGGCAAGTGCTTTCTCGTAATTTCCTTTAGCCTTCTGATAGTCGCCAAGGGAATAAAACACAGCTCCGAGATTCCCATTCCTTGTTCCTTCTCCTCGTTTGTCGCCAATTTCTATCGCGATGGTAAGTGCTTTCTCGTGATATTCTTTAGCCAGATGATATTCGCTAAGGGAATCAAACACAGCTCCAAGGTTCCCGTGAATTGTTCCTTCGCCTTCTCTGTCGCCAATTTCTATCGCGATGGCAAGTGCTTTCTCGTAATATTCTTTAGCCTTCTGATAGTCGCCAAGGGAATAAAACACAGTTCCAAGGTTCCCGTATCCCATTCCTTCTCCCTGTTTGTCGCCAACTTCTATCGCGATGGCAAGTGCTTTCTCGTGATATTCTTTAGCCAGATAATATTCGCTAAGGGAATCAAACACAGCTCCAAGGTTCCCGTGAATTGTTCCTTCGCCTTCTCTGTCGCCAATTTCTATCGCGATGGCAAGTGCTTTCTCGTAATATTCTTTAGCCTTCTGATAGTCGCCAAGGGAATAAAACACAGTTCCAAGGTTCCCGTATCCCGTTCCTTCTCCCTGTTTGTCGCCAACTTCTATCGCGATGGCAAGTGCTTTTTCATGATATTCTTTAGCCTTCTGATATTCGCCACGGGAATGAAACATTACTCCGAGGTTCCCGTATCCCGTTCCTTCTCCCCGTTTGTCGCCAACTTCTATCGCGATGGCAAGTGCTTTTTCGTGATATTCTTTAGCCTTCTGATATTTGCCAAGGGAATGAAACACAGCCCCGAGGTTCCCGTTTATTGTTCCTTCTCCTCGTCTGTCGCCAATTTCTATTGCGATGGCAAGTGCATTCTCGTAATATTCTTTAGCCTTCTGATATTCGCCACGGGAATCAAACACAGCTTCGAGGTTCCTGTATCTTCTTCCTTCTCCTTCTCTGTCACCAATTTCTATCGCGATGGCAAGTGCTTTCTGGTGGTATTTTTCTGCGTTCTGCATTTCACTTAGGAAATAACATACATTTCCAAGTCCTACATGAGCCACAGTTTCTCCTTTTTTGTGACCAATCGTTTTCCAGATGGCGAGTGCGCTTTTAAAAAGTTCCTTTGCCTCTACAAACCGGCTTTGTGCTTTATATTTGTCTCCCAGTCGTGTTGTTAGTATTCCAACGTTGATGAGCGTTTCAAGAAGTTTGCGGTTAGCAAAGATGGTGTAGTAAGTATGGAATATTACATCGGAGATATCAAGCTGAATACCAGTGTCAAGGTTTTGAAGTAGAGTTGTACATTCATTACATAGCTCAGTCGCTTGTAGGCCACGATCGGTGTTGAGAAGAAATATGCAGACATCTAAACCTATCTGGACTGACTTTAGGGTTTCTGCAGCGTTATTCATTACGGCTCTTTCCTGTTTGTTGTCGTGGGAAAGAATCAACAAAAAAAGGAAACTTAGAAAAAGTGAAACTGATAAATCTTGAAGCACTTTTGCTGTTTTTAGGGAAGTTGTCGTTTGCTCCTTTTCATAAATGTCTGAGCGCAACATTCCCTTTCAATCTTTTATCCAAACCAATCCCAAGTGCATCAGCTGTGTTGAATTCAAACAATTGTGGAGCAGATTTAGATGTAGCTATCAAAAAAGTCTCACCAATAGAGCAACGGTTAATTTACCAATTGTGTTATCATTGTTGTCTTCAGCTTATTACATGCTACCCAATTGGTCATTTCTGAATCTGCTCGCAGTTTACTGCTTGAAAATAACTTTCCCTGGGGGTGTTACAATAAGCGGTAAATGTTGGCAAACATTTGACTTCAACTCAAAGCATGTATATTAAATTCCTGTATATTGAACAAACGATAGGTAACATTTTGAACTGCTATTGATCATACGACGATAGGACGGTTAGGATGATACGATTTTAGCTGGCGCCTTCCACGCGTTGCGAGCATATCGCGCGTGTGTTCGCCACATTTACGCCTCCGAAACTCGCTTAGATTCCTTACAGTTGAAACAGCAGAGAAATTTTTTTTATAACACCTTTAGTTAAGGCAGTAAGTTTTCTCGGACCTTTTGCTTTAAATAATGGCATTTATGTTATTCGTACGATTCACTTTTGGAGGAAATATTTTGACCTTTCTCGAAAAAAAATAATTCCTGTCATTTCAATCAGGAGATACGATGCAAGCACAAGTGGTCCCTTAGTTTATAAAGGAGGTTTTTCTTCCCTCCTCATCTTGTACACACGCCTGTCAATCATGCGCGCCCTTGTCACTCACTTCAGTTCAGTGAGCAGCTGAAATCCGAAAGTTCTTTTCGGATCTATAGATTTTCAGCTTAACATTGAAGAATGTATGAGTGAATACACTGCATTTCAACCTCCAACAACTGAAATACTAAAATAGATGAGATGTTTCCTCTTTTTTGGTATTCTTTCATCATATTTGTCCAAATGAAAATTATATCAAGATTAGAAAAAGTATATTCTCTTTTACCCACGTTCATGTTTGTTATCGCAGTTAGAAGGGTCGACTTGGAGCAAGTTGGTTTTCTTATTTGAACTGTTTTGGTGATGAACTTTGAACTCTTGCAGTCACGCAGAACTTTTGATCATATTTAATATTTCTGTATTTGATTGCAGTATCGTACGAAAGCTGTCAAACTGACTTTGAAAAAGAGGGTGCTAAGGGGTTTACACTTGAAGCGTGATTAAGGCCAAAATAAGTATGTGAGGCGTGAATTTTACAGAAAGGCGAACGCGATTCGTAAATCCATGATCCAGTGTAAGGCGTGACTGGCCCCCTGAAATATACGTGACCCGTGAATTTCATCTTTCATGTCGTGGAAACCTCAAGTTTTTCCAGAAACCTTGTACACAAGAAGGGAGATTTGAAGTTTTTCCTTTATATACGTGAAGCGTGAATTTTTCTAAAATTCGTGTATGAAACAGGATCAGGACCCCCTCCGTTTGATACCATCCAAAAACCAGACTCTTACTCAACCTGCAGAGCAGGCGTAATTTTGGCGAGCGAGTGCTCAGTATTTTTACTGGGATACCTGTGGTAGCCCAGTCATAAAATACCTTTGTTTTTTTTGTCTTTGATTTTTCCTCCGCCACAAAATGGAAAAATTGCGCAATAGTACCCAATGGTCATTGGGCCCTCAACACCATGGCAACTAACTGTGATCCAATGAGGTTCACATGCTGATCACGCGTGTTATCTTGATGATGACTGACGTTGTCATGTACAGACAGGGCCGGGTCACATGATGAATCACGAGATTTTTGCTTATTCTTGGTTTTCACCCACGTGACTTTTGTCTTGACGACGGTTACTATCCGCAATGTCGGTGCCCAAACAAATAGTTACAAATGCACTTGTAGTAAGGTGTGAGTGAGAAAGTAGAAATGGTTCTTTTGTAGTTTTCAGCTGTGGCAGCAGAAGTGATCGGGACAAAGGGATTGGATTTTATCGAATACTATCAGTTATTAAAAATAAGTCTTCCTTCGAAGAAGAATTGACAACAGAGAGGAGAAGAAAGTAGATACAAGCGATAAGTCGCAGCGACACGATGTGAGAATAAAGATAAAGATAGACCAGCAAGGACTCGCCATGTGGCTTTCGTGGTTGTGTCGCATTACCGCCTTCAAATTGTATTTTTTGCTCTCACAAGCATGTCTTAAAGAGATTTTCCCCGCTTTTTATAAAAGATGATCGGAGGTTTTGTAAAATTTGTTTTCAGCAAGGGCTGATTGTGTATCAGACTCCACTGTTCCATCAATATTTGTTTTAAATTTTTAACTGCCGGGTGGTACGTTGTGACGAAAGGCAATAAACGTTCGTGACCTTTCGGCTTTGGTGTATGTTTAAAGGCCGATTGCCAAGAGGCAAAGCTGACCCCTGACAGACACCTTTCTACGATGCTTTCTGGGTACCCTCTTGCTTCGAGGCTTTGTTTGAATTTCAAACGGCCCACTTCAAATGTTTTTTTCGAAGAGTTAGTTCTAGGCATTCTTATTGCTTGCCTTTAATGAACTATATTTTACGCCTGGTGGATGGCACAAGGCGAAGTGTGTAATTTGGAAAGTCTCGGTCTGCCTCTAATGAGTTTTGATATCCCAGATGGGATTTTTTGCGAATCTTTCCCCGTTGAACACCGTGGTATCGAGAAAAGTGATTTGGTTAATTCTCTGATATTTCAGCTGTGAACTTGATAGTAGGGTGGAAATAGTTAGCCCGTTTATTGAACCGATTTACCTCTTTTCTGTCGCCATCCCATAGGGAGAAAACTTCATTAATGTAACGTTTCCATTCTTTTGGTTTGGTTTCGCTTTAACTGTTGGATTAATTTCTTTTCAATTTCCGCCATAAAAATATTAGCAAATAGCACTGCTATTTTCATACCCAAAGCGGTTCTATGTTTTTGGAGGAAGCTCTCCTCAACGAATTAAAACGAATTTTCTTTAAGGATTGAGCCAAGCATTTCCGTTTTATTAGTTCGAGATATATGAAATTAAAGCTTACTCAACGGTTATTTTCAAAACTGGAAATATTTCAATGCAGCATAAAATTGGAGCAAAGATTCTACCCAGTGTTTGAACCGCGCACTCGTTATCAAAACGCTTTGTTTTTCAGACAAAGGAAAATCTCAATTACATTCGCGTTACTTCAGTTATTCATGTACCAACTTCTCCAAATGTTTTTTTGGGTAAAATAATAATGTGGATTTAATTCATAGAAAATGAAACTAAGGAAGCAATGAAAATAAAGAAATTAAAAAAAACAACAACTTTTGTTAGATCCTGATTGTGTGAGTTATGGAAACAAAAGAAAGAAAATGAAATAAGATTTTCCCAGTCAAACAAATGTAAATGCCAAAAATTGATTTTAGAACGTTTTACTCACACAGTTGGTAATAAGAAATCATCGAAAAAAACATCTAAGATGGAAGAAAAAGAGTTTCTCAGGTTGTTCATAAGATTCATTACTTGACATACGGGATCCTCTTATTTTACATCATCACAGAAGTGATGAACATGTAGCTTCTCCTTACAATGTCAATATATTATACAGCAATCAAGTAATGAGAGTAAACAGGCTCATCATTTAGAGGGCGTTTTCTCTATCATTAGCAAGTTTCAATCCTGAACATTTCAGCGCATAATATTCCTGAAATAAATATTTAGCCGCTTCCTTTGAAAACGAAGTGATCTCTGGATAGCAAGGAGACCAAATTCAAGAAAGCGATTTCATATTTTCTCTACAAAGCAACGAAGAATGCAAAGCGCTAGTTTAGATGGAATATAAAAATTATCGCTAAAAATAATCATCGCAAAAACAAAGAAGAATGGAATTTGAATTACAACTTGACCATAAGATATCTCAATAAATGTTGGAGCTCGCATGTCATTGATAAGAGTTTTTTGGTTTAAATTACGCTTTGTCCGATTTTTCTAAACCTCGCAGAAGTGAGAAACATATTCCTTGCCTTTCCAATAATAACATATTCAGTGAACAAGCGGCGAGAAAACGTAAAAGCTTAGGGCGTTTTCTTAACACAGCACCAAACTCTCCGGCCTACAGACTAACAAGGTAATGTGAGGGAGCTAGAAGGAAGAATTGCTGAGTAGATAATAAATTGAAAGGGTTGAGGTGACGCAGACCTTAAACACTCTCCAATCAAGTCAAAAAAACTATTCGAATTTGGTAGGTCTTCACAATGAACTTGATTTCTGTTGTGCCTGATTTGAGGCGGCGAAGACGCTAAAAGAAAAAAATTGGAAAAGGAATGCAAGCTAATTTGTTGTTTATTTTTGTTACTTACCCTTGAACAAGGCAGTGTGCCTTGTTTATTCTGATCGTATGACTGAGGAAGACGAGAGTAAGAAACTGAAATTACGCTTCCCCTGCAAAACAGAGATGAAGGTTAATAAACAGTGTGAAAAAACAAACAGCTTAATCGGTAAAACAAAAAAATCGTTTAGAAACCAAAAACAGAACTAGATTCCTTTAAATTTTCCCATAATTTAAATTAAAAAACACTGCATCTTTTTTCTTTTTGCATCAGAATTTCCTTTTCATGCATCGTATGGGGCTCTTTTACTCTTTTGGTCTCAGACTCTGACAATACCAAATTGTTTCGCGGACAACTTCTCCCTAAAGTGTCCATATATCATTCAGCCGACAGTTTTGGAGAATAAAGAAACTTATCACTGATATGGCAGTGTTCTCCTTTTCAGGCAGTAACCAGTAATATTTACCGCGTGTAGTACCTCTTATTACCGTTTAAAATTGCTTGGAATTCTTGAAATTCAACGTGTAAAAGGATTGCTCTATCGGTTTGAAAATTTATTTTACCGTCATGCTTAAAATAAGGGAGAACGCTGATATGGACGTTGTTAAATTAGCGCAACACTTCATTATCTAAAAGTATTTATAGTGACATTTGTAACATCAGAATGGATACTTAGTAAGATTACGGAAGTGAAAGACCTAGAGTTGAGTTAATTATTTTATTTTGAAGACTATAATAAGTTTTAGTCAAGTTTTTAGCGACAAATTTTTGCCAAAATCTAAGATTATTTGGAGCTTTAAATCCTCTGCCGTTGAATGTTCAATCCAAAACATTTCAGTTTTGTAAAGCGAGAAAAATCGTCTCTAAATGTATTTTTTTACTACTAACCTTTTGAAAATGAAGCGGGACTTCTTAAATATTCTAGTGGTATGATTAATGAAATCAAAAGTAAGAAACTGAAATAAAACTTTCTCTGCAAAACAAAGATAAATGCAAATAGCTATTGTAACGTTTTTTTACACTAGCTAGGCATGTGTATTGGATTAAGTTCATACAAGCATTTCGATTGTTATCCAAACGCTGAATAGGTATGTATGAAACCAGTAGAATATCAACAGTTAATATTCTCTTGATGAAACGAATTTGACTCAACACGGCAAAAGTAACAATTTTAACGCGCAAAAGATTGTTTTCCTTAGGATATGAAAAGCATTTTAAAACATAAAGGGAATTTAATCAAAACGACGTTTTCAATACAGTAATGGTCTACGTAAGAGCAGCTTTGATTATAAAGGCGTGAAAATATGTATTGTAAAATGAATGAGATATCACACATCTGCAAATTAACAATAATCAAATATTGTACTCACCACGACTCGAACTTTCAACCCTTTGTTGCTTTGTAAAGTGAAGCAGCCAAATTTGATATAAAAATTAGCAGTAATTGTCTATTTTTAAGGTGATATACTTGTGGCGAGTCTCAGCCCACCCCTGAGGCGCTGCGATAGAGGGCTCTCCCTTCTAACAACATGCTCTGAATACTGGGGGGAGGGGGGGAGGGGGGCAACTCGACTTTCAATTTTGTTGGGATGCGCGATGAACTTCTTGAAGCCTTCAGATTATTTACAGCGGTCTTACAACGCCTCCAAAAAGGGAATTTACCATTGATACATCACCAACTCGTTTACGTAGACAGCCACAAAGTTGCGTCCCATAGTGTTCTCTGTACATTTCCTAAGGTGTGAAAAGGAGAATTTCTCTAACAATCAAGTATTCCTTAAGTTGGTGATCATTTCCTTTATTCTCTACACCTTCATCTTTGATTTAAGGGTGAAATTGTAAGGAGAAATTAGATGCTAGTAACTCTTAGGGCTGAAAGAGGCAAGATGTAAATAACATTGTGTACAGGAAAAAATTATGGATAGGCTAACTTCTCTTTACAGACCTCTTTTATTTGGTCACCTAGAGCTATGACCAAAAGTTCTGTATGTCTTGAGAAAATTGGAATATATTTTCCCTTATAACCCTTTTACACCAAGATTTAAGAAATAATTATCTGTACCATCCCTCATATAGTGCTTATGATTCTAGTTCTGAGAATTTGATGTTAAATCAATCAATATCACTCTGTTGATATTTTTCCTTCTGGTCGTTACATCCTGCTAGAAAATGTATGGATATCGTAAATAAAAATTCCTCTTCTTGGTCACTCCAGGGAGTCAACGGGTTGAAAAATCTTCCTAATACTCTCTCCCTGACAAAGGTAATGGACTCTAAGTTTTGGTTCTGAGAGCAAATACATGTAAATTTGACCTCTTAACCATGGACAGTGAGGTGATTAGGTGGTTATTTGCTCCATTCTGGACAACTCTCAATAAATTTATCTTTCTTCTTCATCTAATTTTTATATTTATTTCTATCATGTTATCAGGTTAAATTAGTTTTATTTAGGTTTAGTCTTAACCCTTCAACCCCTAACATCATCAGGTATATTCTCCATACTGTTTTCCAGACATTTCCTATGGTATTGACAAGGAGAATTTGTTTAACAATCGAGAGCTTCTTTACTTGGTGATCATTTGCTTTATTCTTGTGGCCTTAATGACTGATTCAAGGGTGATATTGTAAGGAGAAATTAGATGCTCGTCACTCTTAGAGGTTACAGGGTTAAGAGGAACAACAGAACATCCTGATAAGAATCCTGTGTAAAATGAACAGATACAAATAAGAATGAAGATCAATTTAATGTAATCCTGCTGAGTTCATCTGGTTTACTAAAAAGTAGGGAAAAATGGTTACTTGGCCTTTGGAACAAAAATCACCTTCAACCTGTGAGCATGTAATGTCTGCTGAAACAATGATTGTTAATTTATTTCTCATTATGTATAGAGGGTCACAGAGCAAAGTTTATTGATACAAATGAGTTTGATAGTTATTAAAATCTGATTGTAACGTAATGGTACTTTGTGGCTTTGATAAATAATTAGTGATCTGAGAAGTGACTTTTCAAATATTGATGGAGGTTTTATTGTCTGAAAAATTTCAACTCTCTGTGTCAAAATATTTCCTAACCCTCTCACTCATGAAAACAGAAAGACTGCTAAACACAAGTATATTAGATTTGATCGCATGAAAC
The DNA here is from genome assembly GCF_964200805.1 of Pocillopora damicornis. NCBI lineage: Eukaryota > Metazoa > Cnidaria > Anthozoa > Scleractinia > Pocilloporidae > Pocillopora > Pocillopora damicornis. The sequence continues at coordinate 7,465,393 of NC_142679.1, read as the reverse complement.
GAATATTTCTCAATTGGACGCTTAAGCTTGAAATTTAACCTTTCTCAAACTCTTTTCTTCAGCTTTTGACATAGATGACACTTGTGAGAAGAAGGACGCTTTTCACAAAGAAACCGAGCACATAGCTATTCCTTCCGACCAGTTTGTGGAACATCTCAGTTCGAAGTCTAAAATGATGTTAAAATGCTTACGGAGTCTCATTTTTGAGTTGTTTTTCATAAGAAAAAAACTCTAAGTCAGTGAATAGAGTGGTATGTTGACTGCATCACTAAAGATCGCCTCATTAGAATATGTACATGTATCTCTCACCAATCAGATTGCTGCATTAGGGTTTTTATCTCGGACCAATCATATCACAGTATTTGGATATCTTGTACCAATTACAGTGTTGGAGTATTGCTTTCTTGCTAATAATTTCATGTAAGAAGGGGGCCACGCACAAAGAATGACATCCACCAAACATTTTGGGTTCATTTGCTAAGTGTAATGGTTTATGGCCTTCGCGAGAGCCTCGTCGATTAAGGTCGAGATTTATTGGGATAAGAAAGGTTAGCAGGTAATTTTTTGTATCATTTTTAAGTTGAAATGTGTTTTGTTTACTGCTCCTTTTCTGACGGAGGAATGACAGTAAGCGTGGGATAAGGAGGGTATTGTAAGACCAGACCAAGACCAAATAAGGGCTGCAAAGCAGACAACAGTAAGCGTGCCACCAAATGCTAATTATTTCTACTTTGATGTATTAAGAAAACAGAGATAATAGACCACAAAATTCTTTGTCTTAGGGTAAAGAAATGCGACATTTTTGTTGCTGTAAAGGTTGATACTATTTTACTTTCACAAAAATGTAAAAAAATTCGGCTACACAAAGTATCTAACCTCAACCCACCCGTCCAAAAAATAACTTTTGCATGCGTATGCTTATGTTTGACATGGTTATAGTGTTTGATGATCGCGTTCGCGTGCCTCGGGAGAATTGAAAACCAGATCATGGTTCTATAAATCAAGGATTAATTTTGAGTTCTGACGAAACCTTGCCAACACTCTTACATTTCTGAACATTAAGATAACTTTTCGTGTCCAACTTATATTAGTTCCCTTTTGATATACGTAATAGATTTAGCGGCTGAATTAAAGGTTTCATTGTCGTTCGCTTTCGATTCAGTCATGTTTACAGTAGCACGCAAAAACGTACTTGACTTAAGAAAAAAGAGAAAATTGTCTACGAAAAGTAATACCAGTGTTCATTTTAAAACAATGTACAGGAAGAAGAATCTTTTCTTCAGTAGTGACTCTGTTCCTTCTCTGCCTCGTTGTTGTCCTCCTTGAGTTCTTCATTCCTGAAAAAAAAAACACAGAAAACATAATACATTTATTACTCTTTTTAACTTTAAAGCATGCAGAACTGATTTTCTATAAAATAAATTACTTTCTTCCTCATCGTCATAGGCCATGATTTTCCAATCTTTTTAAATGTTTGATGCGAAAGTAACCTTAAAATTATCATTTAGTCGTTATTGTTTTTTTTTTTTACAAAATAAAGTTAACTTTTTTTAGTGTTAGCTTAAGATTCTCAGATTACCTTCATTGTCAAAGTGTCTAGCATCGTATCGACCTTGAATAATTATTTCCGAATATCTTCCATACGAAAGAAACTCTAATTCCAGGCCAATTTTAGAGGGAAATTCATCAAAATCTTCCGGCTCCGAGTACTAGATAAAATAATCTTCTTTTTCTTGATATTTTATGTATGAAAGACTAAGACAAAAACGAAAAAACAGTTTTAGTGTGCTAATCGGTTTATTATAGATAATTGCTTCTTATGGTCAGACTTACCCTTTTTTCGTAAAATCAAATGTCACGTTATCCCCCATAAGCACAAACGGAGCCCATTGGGAAGGTTTGGGAAAGCCGTTGCTTCTCAACCATTGAACGGCCTGGTGAAGAGATTCACTGGCACTTTCTCCACCAACAAGGTGTTCATAGAAATGTTCCATGAGCTTAGCCGTTGCTTCGTCTTCTATAGCCCACGATGCTACCAACACTGAACGTGCACCGGATGCTAAGAAAGCTCGAGCGATTCCAATAATTCCTTCCTTTTTTACCAATCCACGCCCACTATGACAACAGCTGAGTACAACCAGTTTGGCTCGCACTTGAACTCCTTGAATGTCGGACATTGTCAGGAGGTAGTCTTCCTCTTGGGGAATACCGTTAGTGGTAGATTGAGGAGAGAGAGCAATCTCTCCTCTTTCGGCATTTCCATGAGCAGCAAGGTGTATCAGACTCACTGAAGGTATCGCTTGAAGTACCGCCTGCTTTGTCGCGCGACTTCCTGACAGAGGCTGAACGCCGAGCAGTCGACCAACCATCTCTGCTTCCTTATTTGCATGGAACAATGGTGTAATGTTAGTAAGACGTCCATTGTAATGCACTTTGCCAACCGTAGGATCGCCCACAACCAGTGCGCCAGTTGGACTGTGATAGTCCGCGGGACATTCTTGGATGAGCCGCAGAGTCGTCAGGGAAGGGATGATGCGTATTCTGTACTTTTCCGATAAATACTTTCCGGCTGATTTATCACGCAAGGCAGCAAATGGGACTCGGTACAAGAATCGATCGGGCACAATGATGATTTCAGGCTCAGTAAGTAAATTTGCCACAGGTGCGACGATCCATTTGTAGCACAATTGATGAGTTCTTTCGGTATCTTTAGTTTCGTCACCTCGCAAATTTGCCCGGCTCTCTTCATGAAGAGATGTCGTCACGTTGTCATTCAATGATCGATCTTCGCAGTTTGCTTCGGATAAAACGCCAAAGCCGGCGGCGCTCTTTTTGAAAACTCCTTCCACATTGCAGACTTGCTCAGCAATAAGAGTGTCTATATCCACTTCACGTGTTGCTAGACAGAAAATGTCTCCATTTCCTTTCAATACCCAGTGGAGAACTTGCCGCTCTGTATATGAAACATATAAAAAAACACAGTTACTTTCCGTTTTCACGCTCTTTTCAATCCCAGACCATGATTGTGGATCAGCTGTGAAGTGGCTTTCCAGGGAGTACTTGTCTGCCATGAATCCTGCAAGGACTCTTGCTCGTCCCAGCTCCTCAGCATAGAGAGCATCTCGAAATTTTCCAGTACGGCAGAGCAAGTTAGTGAGTAACTGGTAGGGAAAAGTTCCGCATTCCTCTAACAGAGAAATTTCAAATTCACTGTTTCCTTTCAGCAAACTTCTGATTTGCTCATATTTTCTGATACATCGAAGAAGACATTCGTTTGCCTCTACAAGTTCTGACTGTGATACCTTTAACCATGTAATACGTAGAAGGCTTTCAAACTCAGTCATTTTATGTCCAATTTGGCTGCTTATAGAACAAACTTTCTCTAAGTAATCTTCTGCCTTGCCACTTTCACCAAGCAATAGGAATAGATTTCCAAGCCTTAGGTAAGTTCCTGCTTCGAGCTCTCTATTGCCACATTCTCTGCAGAAGGTAAGCGCCTTCTCAAAAGGTTCTTTTGCCTTCTGAGAGTCATTCACAGAAGCAAAGACAGCTGCCAAAGATGTAGTAGATTGGGCTTCTAGATGTCTGTCACCAATTGCTAAACCGACGTCGACTGCTTTGTCCAAGTGTTCCTTAGCTTTCCGGTTTTTTCCAAGCGCAAAATAAACATCTCCAAGACTCGAGTATGTCGAACCTTCTCCTTTTCTGTCACCAATTTCTATCGCGATGGCTAGTGCTTTCTTGTGATATTCTTTAGCCGTCTGGTATTCGCCGAGGGATTGAAACACAACTCCGAGGTTCCTGTTAATATTTCCTTCTCCTCGTTTGTCGCCAATTTCTATCGCGATGGCTAGTGCTTTTTCGTGATATTTTTTAGCCTTCTGATATTCGCTAAGGGAATGAAACATAGCCCCGAGGTTCCCGTTCATTGTTCCTTCTCCTAGTCTGTTGCCAATTTCTATTGCGATGGCAAGTGCTTCCTCATAATATTCTTTAGCCTTCTGATATTTGCCAAGGGAATAAAACACAGCTCCGAGGTTGCTGTTAATATCTCCTTCTCCTTGTTTGTCGCCAATTTCTGTCGCGGTGGCAAGTGCTTTCTCGTGATATTCTTTAGCCTTCTGATATTCGCCGAGGGAATTAAACACAACCCCGAGGTTCCCGTTGCTTCTTCCTTCTCCTCGTTTGTGGCCAATTTCTATCGCGATGGCAAGTGCTTTCTCGTGATACTCTTTAGCCTTCCGATATTCGCCACGGGAATGAAACATTACTCCGAGGTTCCCGTATCTAGTTCCTTCTCCTCGTTTGTCGCCAACTTCTATCGCGATGGCAAGTGCTTTTTCGTGACATTCTTTAGCCTTCTGATATTTGCTAAGGGAATGAAACACAGCTCCGAGGCTCCCGTAGCTTGTTCCTTCTCCTCGTTTGTCGCCAACTTCTATCGCGATGGCAAGTGCTTTCTCGTGATATTCTTTAGCCTTCTGATATTCGCCGAGGGAATTAAACACAACCCCGAGGTTCCCGTTGCTTCTTCCTTCTCCTGGTTTGTCGCCAATTTCTATCGCGATGGCGAGTGCTTTCTCGTGATATTCTTTAGCCTTCTTGTGTTCGCCACGGGAATGAAACATTACTCCGAGGTTTCCGTTGTTTGTTTCCTCTCCTCGTCTGTCTCTAATTTCTATCGCGATGGCAAGTGCTTCCTCGTGATATTCTTTAGCCTTTTGATATTCGCCCCGGGAATGAAACAGAACCCCGAGGTTCCCGTATATGGCTCCTTTTTCTCCTTTGTCACCAGTTTCTATTGCGATGGCAAGTGCTTTCTCGTGATATTCTTTAGCCTTCTGATATTCGCCGAGGGAATTGAAAATATCTCCGAGGTTTCCGTTAATATTTCTTTCTCCTCGTCTGTCACCAATTTCTATCGCGATGGCAAGTGCTTTATCGTTATATTCTTTAGCCCTCTGATATTCGCCACGGCAATGAAACAGAGCCCCGAAGTTCCCGTATATGGCTCCTTTTTTTCCTTTGTCGCCAGTTTCTATTGCGATGGCAAGTGCTTTCTCGTGATATTCTTTAGCCTTCTGATATTCGCCGAGGGAATTAAACACAGCCCCGAGGTTCCCGTTGCTTGTTCCTTCTCCTGGTTTGTCGCCAATTTCTATCGCGATGGCGAGTGCTTTCTCGTGATATTCTTTAGCCTTCTGATATTCGCCAAAGGAATTGAAAATATCTCCGAGGTTCCCGTTAATATTTCCTTCTCCTCGTCTGTTACCAATTTCTATCGCGATGGCAAGTGCTTTATCGTTGTATTCTTTAGCCCTCTGATATTCGCCACGGCAATGAAACAGAGCTCCGAGGTTCCCGTATATGGCTCCTTTTTCTCCTTTGTCGCCAGTTTCTATTGCGATGGCAAGTGCTCTCTCGTGATATTCTTTAGCCTTCTGATATTCGCCGAGGGAATGAAACACAACTCCGAGGCTCCTGTTAATTGTTCCTTCTCCTCGTCTGTCGCCAATTTCTGTTGCGATAGGAAGTGCTTTCTCGTAATATTCTATAGCCTTCTGAAATTCGCCAAAGGAATAGAAAATATTTCCGAGGTTCCCGTTAATATTTCCTTCTCCTCGTTTGTCGCCAACTTCTATTGCGATGGCAAGTGCTTTCTCGTGATATTCTTTAGCCTTCTGGTATTCGCCGAGGGAATGAAACACAGCTCCGAGGTTTCCGCTACTTTTTCCTTCTCCCAGTTTGTCGCCAATTTCTATCGCGATGGCAAATGCTTTCTCGTGATATTCTTTAGCCTTCTGATATTTGCCAAGGGAACCAAACACAGCTCCGAGGTTCCCACTGCTTGTTCCTTCTTCCAGTTTGTCGCCAATTTCTATCGCGATGGCGAGTGCCTTCACGAGATATTCTTTAGCTTTCTGATATTCGCTAAGGGAATCAAACACAGCTCCGAGGTTCCCGTTAATTATTCCTTCTCCTCGTTTGTCGCCAGTTTCTATCGCGATGGTAAGTGCTTTCTCGTGATATTCTTTAGCTTTCTGATGTTCGCCAAGGGAATGAAACACAACTCCGAGGCTCCTGTTAATTGTTCCTTCTCCTCGTCTGTCGCCAATTTCTGTTGCGATAGGAAGTGCTTTCTCGTAATATTCTATAGCCTTCTGATATTCGCCACGGGAATCAAACACAGCTCCGAGGTTCCCGTTAATATTTCCTTCTCCTCGTCTGTCACCAATTTCTATTGCGATGGCAAGTGCTTTCTCGTGATATTCTATAGCCTTCTGATATTTGCCAAGGGAATAGAACACAGCTCCGAGGTTTCCGCTACTTGTTCCTTCTCGATGTCTATCGCCAATTTCTATCGCGATGGTAAGTGCTTTCTCGTGATATTCTTTAGCCCTCTGATATTCGCCAAGGTAATGAAACACAGCTCCAAGGTTCCCGTATCTTCTTCCTTCTCCTTCTCTATCACCAATTTCTATCGCGATGGCAAGTGCTTTCTCGTGATATTCTCTAGCCTTCTGATATTTGCCAAGGGAATTAAACACAGCTCCGAGGTTTCCGGTACTTGTTTCTTGTAGTTGTCTGTCGCCAATTTCTATCGCGATGGCGAGTGCTTTCTTGTAGTATTTTTCTGCGTTCTGCATTTCACTTCGGAAATAACATACATGTCCAAGTCTTCCATGAGCCAAACCTTCTACTTCTTTGTGACCAATCGTTTTCCAGATGGCGAGAGCGCTTTCAAAAAGCTGCTTTGCCTCTACAAACCGGCTTTGTGCTTCATATTTGTCTCCCAGTTGTGTTGTTAGTATTCCAACGTTGAGGAGCGTTTCAAGAAGTTTGTGGTCAGCAAAAATGGTGTAGTAAGTATGGAATATTACATCGGAGACATCAAGCTGAATACCAGTGTCAAGGTTTTGAAGTAGAGTTGTACATTCTTTACATAACTCAGTCGCTTGTAGGCCACGATCAGTGTTAAGAAGAAATATGCAGACATCTAAACCTATCTGGACTGACTTTAGGATTTCTGCAGCGTTATTCATTATGACTCTCTCCTGTTTGTTATCGTGGGAAAGAATCAACAAAAAAAGGAAACTTAGAAAAAGTAAAACTGATAAATCTTGAAGTACTTTTGCTGTTTTTAGGGAAGTTGTTTTTGCCTTTTTTCATAAATGTCTGAGCGCAACATTCCTTTTCAATCTTTTATCCAAACCAATCTCAAGTGCATCAGCTGGGTTGAATTCAAACAATTGTGGAGCAGATTCAGATATGGTTATCAAAAAAAAATCACCAATAGAGCAACGGTTAATTTACTAATTGTGTTACCATTGTTGTCTTCAGCTTATTACATGCTACCCAATTAGTCATTTCTGAATCTGCTCGCAATTTACTGCTTGAAAATGACTTCCCTGGGGGTGTTACAATAAGCGGTAAATGTTGGCAAAAACATTTGACTTCAACTCAAAGCATGCATATTTAATTCCTGTATATTGAACGAACGATAGGTAACATGTTGAACTGCTATTGATCATACGACGATGGGACGGTTAGGATGATATGATTTTAGCTGGCGCCTTCCGCGCGTCGCGAGCATATCACGCGTGTGTTCCCCACATTTACGCCTCCGAAACTCGCTTAGCTGCCTTACAGTTGAAACAGCAGATAATTTTTTTTTTTATAACACCTTTAGTTAAGGTAGTAAATTTTGTCGCACCTTTTGCTTTATATAGTGGCATTTATGTTATTCGTATCGCACGTGTGTTCGCCACATTTACGCCTCCGAAACTCGCTTAGATTCCTTACAGTTGAAACAGCAGAGAAATTTTTTTTATAACACCTTTAGTTAAGGCAGTAAGTTTTCTCGGACCTTTTGCTTTAAATAATGGCATTTATGTTATTCGTACGATTCACTTTTGGAGGAAATATTTTGACCTTTCTCGAAAAAAAATAATTCCTGTCATTTCAATCAGGAGATACGATGCAAGCACAAGTGGTCCCTTAGTTTATAAAGGAGGTTTTTCTTCCCTCCTCATCTTGTACACACGCCTGTCAATCATGCGCGCCCTTGTCACTCACTTCAGTTCAGTGAGCAGCTGAAATCCGAAAGTTCTTTTCAGATCTATAGATTTCAGCTTAACATTGAAGAAAGTTTGAGTGAATACACTGCATTTCAACCTTCAACAACTGAAATATTAAAATAGATGAGATGTTTCCTCTTTTTTGGTATTCTTTCATCATTTTGTCCAAATGAAAATTATATCAAGATTAGAAAAAGTATATTCTCTTTTACCCACGTTCATGTTTGTTATCGCAGTTAGAAGGGTCGACTTGGAGCAAGTAGGTTTTCTTGTTTGAACTGTTTTGGTGATGAATTTTGAACTCTTGCAGTCACGCAGAACTTTTAATCATATTTAATATTTCTGTATTTGATTGCAGTATCGTACGAAAGCTGTCAAACTGACTTTGAAAAAGAGGGTGCTAGGGGGTTTACACTTTAAGCGTGATTAAAGCCAAAATAAGTATGTGAGGCGTGAATTTTACAGAAAGGCGAACGCGATTCGTAAATCCATGATCCAGTGTAAGGCGTGACTGGTCTCCTGAAATATACGTGACCCGTGAATTTCATCTTTCATTTCGTGGAAACCTCAAGTTTTTCCAGAAACCTTGTGCACAAGAAGGGAGATTTGAAGTTTTTCCTTTATATACGTGAAGCGTGAATTTTTCTAAAATCCGTGTATGAAACAAGATCAGGACCCCCTCCGTTTGATACCATCCAAAAACCAGACTCTTACTCAACCTGCAGAGCAGGCGTAATTTTGGCGAGCGAGTGCTCAGTATTTTTACTGGGATACCTGTGGTAGCCCAGTCATAAAATATCTTTGTTTTTTCCTCCGCCACAAAATGGAAAAATTGCGCAATAGTACCCAATGGTCATTGGGCCCTCAACACCATGGCAACTAACTGTGATCCAATGAGGTTCACATACTGATCACGCGTGTTATCTTGATGATGACTGACGTTGTCATGTACAGACAGGGCCGGGTCACATGATGAATCACGAGATTTTTGCTTATTCTTGGTTTTCACCCACGTGACTTTTGTCTCGACGACGGTTACTATCCGCCATGTCGGTGCCCAAACAAATAGTTACAAATGCACTTGTAGTAAGGTGTGAGTGAGAAAGCAGAAATGGTTCTTTTGTAGTTTTCAGCTGTAAATAATCTGCTAAAACAAATTTTCTTTAAGGATTGAGCCATGCATTTCCGTTTTATTAGTACGAGATATATGAAATTAAAGCTTACTCAACGGTTATTTTCAAAACTGAAAATATTTCAATGCAGCATAAAATTGGAGCAAAGATTCTACCCAGTGTTTGAACCGCACACCCGTTATCAAAACGCTTTGTTTTTCAGACAAAGGAAAATCTTTCCATTTCATTCAATTACATTCGCGTTACTTCAGTTATTCATGTACCAACTTCTCCAAATGTTTTTTTTTGGTAAAATAATAATGTGGGATTTAATTCATAGAAAATGAAACTAAGGAAGCAATGAAAATAAAGAAATTAAAAACAACAACAACAACAACAGCTCACCTTTGAAAACAGAATATGCCTTCTTTTGTTAGATCCTAATTGTGTGAGTTATGGAAACAAAAGAAAGAAAATGAAATAAGACTTTCCCAGTCAAACAAATGTAAATGCCAATAATTGATGTTAGAACGTTTTACTCACACAGTTGGTAATAAGAAATCATCGAAAAAAACATCTAAGATGGAAGAAAAAGAGTTTCTCAGGTTGTTCATAAGATTCATTAATTGACATACGGGATCCTCTTATTTTACATCATCACAGAAGTGATGAACATGTAGCTTCTCCTTACAATGTCAATGTATTATACAGCAATCAAGTAATGAGAGTAAACAGGCTCATCATTTAGAGGGCGTTTTCTCTATCATTAGCAAGTTTCAATCCTGAACATTTCAGCGCATAATATTCCTGAAATAAATAATTAGCCGCTTCCTTTGAAAACAAAATGATCTCTGGATAGCAAGGAGACCAAATTCAAGAAAGCGATTTCATATTTTCTCTACAAAGCAACGAAGAATGCAAAGCGCTAGTTTAGATGGAATATAAAAATTATCGCTAAAAATAATCATCGCAAAAACAAAGAAGAATGGAATTCGAATTACAACTTGACCATAAGATATCTCAATAAATGTTGGAGCTCGCATGTCATTGATAAGAGTTTGTTGGTTTAAATTGCGCTTTGTTCAATTTTTCTAAACCTCGCAGAAGTAAGAAACATATTCCTTGCCTTTCCAATAATAACATATTCAGTGAACAAGCGGCGAGAAAACGTAAAAGCTTAGGGCGTTCTCTTAACACAGCACCAAACTCTCCGCCCTACAGACTAACAAGGTAATGTGAGGGAGCTAGAAGGAAGAATTGCTGAGTAGATAATAAATTGAAAGGGTTGAGGTGACGCAGACCTTAAACACTCTCCAATCAAGTCAAAAAAACTATTCGAATTTGGTAGGTCTTCACAATGAATTTGATTTCTGTTGTTGCAAGCTAATTTCTTGTTTATTTTTGTTACTTACCCTTGAACAAGGAAGTGTGCCTTGTTTATTCTGATCGTATGACTGAGGAAGACGAGAGTAAGAAACTGAAATTACGCTTCCCCTGCAAAACAGAGATGAAGGTTAATAAACAGTGTGAAAAAACAAACAGCTTAATCGGTAAAACAAAAAACATCGTTTAGAAACCAAAAACAGAACTAGATTCCTTTAAATTTTCCCATAATTTAAATTAATAAACACTGCATCTTTTTTCTTTTTGCATCAGAATTTCCTTTTCCTGTATCGTGTGGGTGCTTTTACTCTTTTAGTCTCAGACTTTAACTATACCAAATTGTTTCGCGGACAACTTCTCCCTAAAGTGTCCATATATCATTCAGCCGACAGTTTTGGAGAATAAAGAAACTTATCACCGATATGGCAGTGTTCTCCTTTTCAGGCAGTAACCGGTAATATTTACCGCGTGTAGTACCTCTTATTACCGTTTAAAATTGCTTGGAATTCTTGAAATTCAACGTGTAAAAGGATTGCTCTATCGGTTTGAAAATTTATTTTACCTGCCATGCTTAAAATAAGGGAGAACGCTGATATGGACGTTGTTAAATTGGCGCAACACTTCATTATCTATAGTGACATTTGTAACATCAGAATGGATACTTAGTAAGATTACGGAAGTGAAAGACCTAGAGTTGAGGTAATTATTTTATTTTGAAGACTATAATAAGTTTTAGTCAAGTTTTTAGCAACAAATTTTTGCCAAAATCTAAGATTATTTGGATCTTTAAATCCTCTGCCGTTGAATGTTCAATCCAAAACATTTCAGTTTTGTAAAGCGAGAAAAATCGTCTCTAAATGTATTTTTTACTACTAACCTTTTGAAAATGAAGCGGGACTTCTTAAAATGATATTCTAGTGGTATGATTAATGAAACCAAAAGTAAGAAACTGAAATAAAACTTTCTCTGAAAAACAAAGATAAATGCAAATAGCTATTGTACGAAAGACGTCAAAACTTAATAGGTGGAAAAATATTTTTAAACCATAGAGAGAATAACGGATACCAAGTGTAAAGATTAAGTTCGATTTTCAAAGAGAAAAAAAAGTCACTTATGAACCTGAAAATCAATCGCTCTCCATCTTCCTCGTGAATTAATCGCACAAAGCAAACAATCACACGAAATAGATTTGCCCGCCTTGAATTAATTGAAATGTAGCTATACTTTGAATATACTCAGCGTTATCACCGACACTAAAAAACCTAAAGCTACTAAGGACGGCCAAGGTAACAACATTAGTCGTGTCTAAACGGAGATTTTTTGAGTAGAGGAATCTCTACTTATTTGATGAAAATTCTTATTAACAATATTTCAATTTCCAATTACCATATATTACCCATCTTTTACCTTAGGAACACCAACAACACTCACCATCTTTCTGCATCGGAACATTTTTTTTTAGCCGAAGATAACTGGCCCCGCCCGTGAAATAAATATTTAGAAAACTTTTCAAAACGTTTTTTTACACTAGTTAGACATGTGTATTGGATTAAGTTCATACAAGCATTTCGATTGTTATCCAAACGCTGAATAGGTATAAATGAAACCAGTAGAATATCAACAGTTAATAGTCTCTTAATGAAACGAGTTTGACTCAACACGGTAGAAGTAACGATTTTAACGCGCAAAAGATTGTTTTCCTTAGGATATGAAAAGCATTTTAAAACATAAAGGGAATTTAATCAAAACGACGTTTTCAATACAGTAATGGTTACGTAAGAGCAGCTTTGATTATAAAGGCGTGAAAATATGTATTGTAAAATGAATGAGATATCACACGTCTGCAAATTAACAATAATCAAATATTGTACTCACCACGACTCGAACTTTCAACCCTTTGTTGCTTTGTAAAGTGAAGCAGCCAAATTTGATATAAAAATTAGCAGTAATTGTCTATTTTTTAAGGTGATAGGCTTGTGGCGAGTCTCAGCCCACCCCTGAGGCGCTGTCTCCCTTCTAACAACATGCTCTGAATACTGGGGGGAGGGGGGGAGGGGGGGAGGGGGGAGGGGGGGCAACTCGACTTTCAATTTTGTCAGGATGTGCGATGAACTTCTTGAAGCCTTCAGATTATTTACAGCGATCTTACAACGCCTCCAAAGAGGGAGTTTACCACTGATACATCATCAACTCGTTTACGTAGACAGCCACAAAGTTGCGTTCCATAGTGTTCTCTGTACATTTCCTAAGGTGCGACAAGGAGAATTTCTCTAACAATCAAGAATTCCTTAAGTTGGTGATCATTTCCTTTATTCTCGACACCTTCATCTTTGATTCAAGGGTGAAATTGTAAGGAGAAATTAGATGCTAGTAACTCTTAGGGGTGAAAGAGTCAAGATGTAAATAACATTGTGTACAGGAAAAAAATTATGGATAGGCTAACTTCTCTTTACAGACCTCTTTTATTTGGTCACCTAGAGCTATGACCAAGAGTTCTGTATGTCTTGAGAAAATTGGAATATATTTTCCCTTATAACCCTTTTACACCAAGATTTAAGAAATAATTATCTGTACCATCCCTCATATGTTGCTTATGATTCTAGTCCTGAGAATTTGATGTTAAATCAATCAATATCACCCTGTTGATATTTTTCCTTCTGGTCGTTACATCCTGCTAGAAAATGTATGGATATCGTAAATTAAAATTCCTCTTCTTGGTCACTTCAGGGAGTCAATGGGTTGAAAAATCATCCTAATACTCTCTTCCTGATAAAGGTAATGGACTCTAAGTTTTGGCCCAGAGAGCATATACATGTAAATTTGACCTCTTAACCATGGACTTTCTTCTTCAATTCTCCTAATTTTTATATTTATTTCTATCATGTTATCAGGTTAAATTAGTTTTATTTAGGTTTAGTCTTAACCCTTCAACCCCTAACATCATCAGGCATATTCTCCATACTGTTTTCTAGACATTTCCTATGGTATTGACAGGGAGAATTTGTTTAACAATCAAGAGCTTCTTTAGTTGGTGATCATTTGCTTTATTCTCGTGGCCTTAATGCTTGATTCAGGGGTGATATTGTTAGGAGAAATTAGATGCTCGTCACTCTTAGAGGTTAAAGGGTTTAGCGGAACAACAGAACATCCTGATTAGAATCCTGTGTAAAATGAACAGATACAGATAAGAATGAAGATCAATTTATTGTAATCCTGCTGAGTTCATTTGGCTTTCTAAAAAGTAGGCAAAAAATGGTTACTTGCCCTTCAGAAAAAATCACCTTCAATCTGTGAGAATGTAATGTCTGCTGAAACAATGATTGTTAATTTATTTCTCATCATGTGTAGAGGGTCACAGAGCAAAGTTTATTGATACAAATGAGTTTGATAATTTTTAAAATCTGATTGTAACGTAACGGTACTTTGTGGCTTCGGTAAGATAATTAGTCTGAGAAGTGACTTTTCAAATATTGATGAAGAGTTTCTTCTCTGAAACATTTCAACCATCTGTGTCAAAATATTTCCCAACCCTCTCACCCGTGAAAACAGAAGGACTCGGCTACACGCAGGCATGTTAGATTTGATCTTATATATGAGACGAATATTTCATTTCTTTCTCAATTGCACGCTTAAACTTGAAATTTAATCTTTCTCTTACTCTTTTCCACACACAGGGAGCTTTTGACATAGATGATCCTTGTAAGGAGAAGGACGCCGGCTTTTCACAAACAAACCGAGCACGTAACCATGCCTTCTGACCAATTCTTTGAAATTCCCAGTTTGTGTAACATCTCAGTTGGAAATCTAAAATGATGTTAAAATACTGGCGGAGTCTCATTTTTGAGTTATTTTTTTATAACAAAAAACTTAAAGTCTGTCAGTATAGGGTGGTATGTTACCTGCTTCACTAAAGATCGCCACATTAGGATATGTACATTCATCTCTCACCAATCAGATCGCCGCCTTGTGGATTTTTTTTTTATCTCGGACCAATCATATCACAGCATTTGGATATCTTGTACCAATTACAGCGTTGGGGTATTGCTTTCTTGCTAATGATTTCATGTAAGAAGAGGACCACGCACAAAGGAAGGACATCCACCAAACATTTTGGGTTCATTTGGTAAGTGTAATGGTTTATGGCCTTCAAGAGAGCCTAGCCTCGTCGATTTAGGTCGAGATTTATCGAGATAAGAAAGGTTAGCAGGTAACTTTTTGTACCATTTTTTGGGTATGAACGTGTTTTGTTTACGGCTCCTTTTCTGACGGAGGGCTAGCAGGAAGCGTAATCTCCTGCGCAACCTTTGTTTGGTCTCGTCGTTCTTCTCGCGCTACGTGCTCCCTCCTCAGTGGGGTAGGGAGGGCATTGTAAGACCACACCAAATAAGGGCTGCAAAGCAGACAACAGTGTGGCACCAATGCTAATTAATTTTTGCAATGATGTATTCAGATAACAGAGACAATAGACCACAAAATTATTTATCTTAGGGTAAAGAAATGCGACATTTTTGTTGTTTTAAAGGTTGATACTATTTTACTTTCACAAAAATGTTAATGTCGGCTACACTACTCTAACCTCAACCCACCCGTCCAAAAAATAACTTTTGCATGCATAGCATGCCTATGTTTGACATTTTTATACTGTTTGATGATCGCGTTCGCGTGCTACGGGCGAATTGAAAACCAGATCATGGTTCTATAAATCAAGGATTAACTTTGAGTTCTGACGAAACCTTGCCAACACTCTTACATTTCTGAACATTAAGATAACTTTTCGTGTCCAACTTATATTAGTTCCCTTTTGATATACGTATTAGATTTAGCGGCTGAATTAAAGGTTTCATTGTCGTTCGCTTTCGATTCAGCCATGTTTACAAAGCATGCAAAAACGTACTTGACTTGAGAAAAAAGTGAAAATTGTCCACGAAAAGTAATACCAGTGTTCATTTTAAAACAATGTACAGGAAGAAGAATCTTTTCTTCAGTCGTGACTCTGTTCCTTCTCTGCCTCGTTGTTGTCCTCCTTGAGTTCTTCATTCCTGAAAAAAAAACAAAAAAACAAAAAAAACATTATACATTTATTATTCTTTTTAACTTTAAAGCAAGCAGAACCGATTTCCTATAAAATAAATTACTTTCTTCCTCGTCGTCATTGGCCATGATCTTCCAAACTTTCTAAATGTTTGATGCGAAAATTATCATTTAGTAGTTGTTTTTTTCTACAAAATAAAGTTAACTTTTTTAGTGTTGGCTTAAGATTCTCAGATTACCTTCATCGTCATAGTGTCTAGCATCGTATCGACCTTGAATAATTATTTCCGAATATCTTCCATACGAAAGAAACTCTAATTCCAGGCGAATTCCAGAAAGCAATTCATCAAAATCTTTCGGCTCCGAGTACTAGATAAAATAACCTTTTTCTTGATATTTTATGGAAGAAAGACTTAGACAAAAAAATGAACAGGCAAAAAAAGTTGGTCAACTGAACAATTTTAGTGTACTTATCGGTTTATTATAGGTAATTGATTATTTTGGTCAGACCTACCGTTTTTTCATAAAATCAAATGTCACGTTATCCCCCATAAGCACAAACGGAGCCCATTGGGAAGGTTTGGGAAAGCCGTTGCTTCTCAACCATTGAACGGCCTGATGAAGAGATTCGCTGGCACTTTCTCCACGATTAAGGTGTTCATAGAAATGTTCCATGAGCTTAGCCGTTGCTTCGTCTTCTATAGCCCACGATGCTACCAACACTGAACGTGCACCAGATGCTAAGAAAGCTCGAGCGATTCCAATAATTCCTTCCCTTTTTACCAATCCCCGCCCACTGTGACAACAGCTGAGTACAACCAGTTTAGCTCGCACTTGAACTCCTTGAATGTCGGACATTGTCAGGAGGTAGTCTTTCTCTTGGAGAATACCGTTAGTGGTAGGTTGAGGGGAGAGAGCAATCTCTCCTCTTTCGGCGTTTCCATGTGCAGCAAGATGTATCAGACTCACTGAAGGTATCGCTTGAAGTACCGCCTGCTTTGTCGCGCGACTTCCTGACAAAGGCTGAACGCCGAGCAGTCGACCAACCATCTCTGCTTCCTTATTTGCATGGAACAATGGTGTAATGTTGGTGACAACACCATTGTAATGCACTTTTCCAACCGTAGGATCGCCCACAACCAGTGCGCCAGTTGGACTGTGATAGTCCGCGGGACATTCTTGGATGAGCCGCAGAGTCGTCAGAGAAGGGATGATGCGTATTCTGTACTTCTCCGATAAATACTTTTCGGCTGCTTCATCACGCAAGGCAGCAAATGGGACTCGGTACAAGAATCGATCGGGCACAATGATGATTTCAGGCTCAGTAAGTAAATCTGCCACAGGCGCGACGATCCATTTGTAGCACAATTGATGAGTTCTTTCGGTATCTTTAGTTTCGTCACCTCGCACATTTGCCCGGCTCTCTTCATGAAGAGATGTCGTCACGTTGACATTCAAAGATCGATCTTCGCAGTTCGCTGCGGGTAAAACGCCAAAGCCGGCGGCGCTCTTTTTGAAAACTCCTCCCACATCGCAGACTTGCTCAGCAATAAGAGTGTCTATTTCCACTTGATCTGTTGCTCGAAAGAAAATGTCTCCATTTCCTTTCAATACCCAGAGGAGAACTTGCCGCTCTGTATACGAAACATACAAAAAAAAACACAGTTTCTTTCTCTTTTCACACTCTTTTCAATCCCAAACCATGATTGTGGATCAGCTGTGAAGTGGCTTTCGAGGGAGTACTTGTCTGCCATGAATCCTGCGAGGACTCTTGCTCGTCCCAGCTCCTCAGCATAGAGAGCATCTCGAAATTTTCCAGTACGACAAAGCAAGTTAGTGAGTAACTGGTAGGGAAAAGAACCCTGGTCCTCAAGCAAAGAAATTTCAAATTCACTGATTCCTTTCAGAAAACTTCTGATTTGTTCATATTTTCCGATACATTGAAGAAGACATTCGTTTGCCTCCACAAGCTCTGACTGTGATATCTTTAACTGTGTAATAATTAGAAGGCTTTGAAACTCAGTCATTTTATCTCCAAGTTGGCTGCATATGGAACAAGCTCTCCCTAAGTAATCTTCAGCCTTGACACTTTCACCAAGCGATCGGTATAGATTTCCAAGGCTTAGGTAAATTTCTGCTTCGACCTTTCTATTGCCACATTCTATGCTGATGGTAAGCGCCTTCTCTCAATGTTCTTTTGCCTTCTGATGATCATTCACGGAAGCAAAGACAGCTGCCAAAGTTGCAGTAGCGATGGCTTCTAGATTTCTGTCACCAATTGCTAAACTGACGTCGACTGCTTTGTCCAAATATTCTTTAGCTTGCCAATTTCTTTGAAGCTCGAAATAATCATATCCAAGCCCCGAGTACATCCATCCTTCTCCTTTTCTGTCACCAATTTCTATCGCGATGTCCAGAGCTTTCTCATGGTATTCTTTAGCCTTCTGACATTCGCCAAAGGAACCAAACACAGCTCCGAGGTTCCCGTATGTTGCTCCCTCTCCTTTTCTGTCACCAATTTCTATCGCAATGGCCAGTGCTTTCTCGTGATATTCTATAGCCTTCTGACATTCGCCAAGGGAATCAAACACAGCTCCGAGGTTCCCATTACATGTTCCTTCTTTTTCCTTGTCGCCAATATCTATCGCGATGGCAATTGCTTTCTTGTAATATTCTCTAGCCTTCTGATATTCGCTGAGGGAATGAAACACAGCTCCGAGGTTTCCATTAAATCCTGACTCTCCTTGTCTGTCGCCAGTTTCTATCGCGATGGCAAGTGCTTTCTCGTAATATTCTATAGACTTCTGATTTTCGCCAAGGGATTGAAACACATGACCGAGGTTCCCGTTGCATCTTCCTTCTCCTGTTCTGTCGCCAATTTCTATCGCCATGGCAAGTGCTTTCTCTTGATATTCTTTTGCCTTCTGATATTCGCTAAGGGAATCAAACACAGCTCCTAGGTTCCCCTTACGTCTTGCCTCTCCTCGTCTGTCGCCAATATCTATCGCGATGGCCAGTGCCTTCTCGCAATATTCTATAGCCTTTTGAAATTCGCCATGGGAATGAAACACATCTCCGAGGTTCCCGTTAATTCTTCTTTCGTTATGTCGGTCGCCAATTTCTATCGCAATGGCCAGTGCCTTCTCGTAATATTCTATAGCCTTTGGAAATTCGCCAAGGGAATCAAACACAACTCCTAGGTTCCCCTTAAGTCTTGCCTCTCCTTGTCTGTCGCCAATGTCTATCGCGATGGCCAGTGCCTTCTCGTAATATTCTATAGCCTTTTGAAATTCGCCAAGGAAATGAAACACAGCTCCGAGGTTCTCATTACTCTTTCCTTCTCCATATCGGTCGCCAATTTCTATCGCAATGGCCAGTGCCTTCTCGTCATATTCTATAGCATTTTGAAATTCGCCAAGGGAATGAAACACAGCTCCGAGGTTCCCGTTACTTGTTCCTTCTCCATATCGGTCGCCAATTTCTATCGCAAAGGCCAGTGCCTTCTCGTGATATTCTATAGCCTTTTGAAATTCGCCAAGGGAATGAAACACAGCTCCGAGGTTCCCATTACTTGTTCCTTCTCCATATCGGTCGCCAATTTCTATTGCCGTGGCAAGTGCTTTCTCTTGATATTCTTTAGCCTTCTGATATTCGCTAAGGGAATCAAACACAGCTCCTAGGTTCCCCCTAAGTCTTGCCTCTCCTTGTCTGTCGCCAATGTCTATCGCGATGGCCAGTGCCTTCTCGTAATATTCTGTAGCCTTTCGAAATTCGCCAAGGGAATGAAACACAGCTCCGAGGTTCCCGTTACTTGTTCCTTCTCCATATCGGTCGCCAATTTCTATCGCCATGGCAAGTGCTTTCTCTTGATATTCTTTAGCCTTCTGATATTCGCTAAAGAAATGAAACACAACTCCTAGGTTCCCCTTACGTCTTGCCTCTCCTTGTCTGTCGCCAATGTCTATCGCGATGGCCAGTGCCTTCTCATAATATTCTATAGCCTTTTGAAATTCGCCAAGGGAATGAAACACAGCTCCGAGGTTTTCATTACTTCTTCCTTCTCCATGTCGGTCGCCAATTTCTATCGCAAAGGCCAGTGCCTTCTCGTAATATTCTATAGCCTTTTGAAATTCGCCAAGGGAATGAAACACAGCTCCGAGGTTCTCAATACTTCTTCTTTCTCCATGTCGATCGCCAATTTCTATCGCCATGGCAAGTGCTTTCTCGGAATATTCTATAGCCTTTTGAAATTCGCTAAGGGAATCAAAAACAGCTCCTAGGCTCCCCCTAAGTCTTGCCTCTCCTTGTCTGTCGCCAATGTCTATCGCGATGGCCAGTGCCTTCTCGTAATATTCTGTAGCCTTTCGAAATTCGCCAAGGGAATGAAACACAGCTCCGAGGTTCCCGTTACTTGTTCCTTCTCCATATCGGTCGCCAATTTCTATCGCCATGGCAAGTGCTTTCTCTTGATATTCTTTAGCCTTCTGATATTCGCTAAGGGAATCAAACACAACTCCTAGGTTTCCCCTAAGTCTTGCCTCTCCTTGTCTGTCGCCAATTTCTATCGCAATGGCCAGTGCCTTCTCGTCATATTCTATAGCATTTTGAAATTCGCCAAGGGAATGAAACACAGCTCCGAGGTTCCCGTTACTTTTTCCTTCTCCATATCGGTCGCCAATTTCTATCGCCATGGCAAGTGCTTTCTCTTGATATTCTTTAGCCTTCTGATATTCGCTAAGGGAATCAAACACAACTCCTAGGTTCCCCTTACGTCTTGCCTCTCCTTGTCTGTCGCCAATGTCTATCGCGATGGCCAGTGCCTTCTCATAATATTCTATAGCCTTTTGAAATTCGCCAAGGGAATGAAACACAGCTCCGAGGTTTTCATTACTTCTTCCTTCTCCATGTCGGTCGCCAATTTCTATCGCAAAGGCCAGTGCCTTCTCGTAATATTCTATAGCCTTTTGAAATTCGCCAAGGGAATGAAACACAGCTCCGAGGTTCCCGTTACTTGTTCCTTCTCCATATCGGTCGCCAATTTCTATCGCCATGGCAAGTGCTTTCTCTTGATATTCTTTAGCCTTCTGATATTCGCTAAGGAAATGAAACACAACTCCTAGGTTCCCCTTACGTCTTACCTCTCCTTGTCTGTCGCCAATGTCTATCGCGATGGCCAGTGCCTTCTCATAATATTCTATAGCCTTTTGAAATTCGCCAAGGGAATGAAACACAGCTCCGAGGTTTTCATTACTTCTTCCTTCTCCATGTCGGTCGCCAATTTCTATCGCAATGGCCAGTGCCTTCTCGTTATATTCTATAGCCTTTTGAAATTCGCCAAGGGAATGAAACACAGCTCCGAGGTTCCCGTTACTTGTTCCTTCTCCATATCGGTCGCCAATTTCTATCGCCATGGCAAGTGCTTTCTCTTTATATTCTTTAGCCTTCCGATATTCGCTAAGGGAATCAAACACAGCTCCTAGGTTCCCCCTAAGTCTTGCCTCTCCTTGTCTGTCGCCAATGTCTATCGCGATGGCCAGTGCCTTCTCGTAATATTCCATAGCCTTTTGAAATTCGCCAAGGGAATGAAACACAGCTCCGAGCTTTTCAGTTATTGTTTCTTCTCCTTGTCTGTCGCCTATTTCTATCGCGATGGCAAGCGCTTTTTCGTAATATTCTCTAGCCTTCTGATATTGGTCAAGGGATTCAGAAACGGTTCCAAGGTTCCCGTTAATTGCTCCTTCTTCCTCTCTGTCGCCAATGTCTATCGCGATGGCAAGTGCTTTCTCGTGATATTCTATAGCCTTTTGACATTCGCCGAGGGAATAAAACACACGACCGAGGTTCTTGTTATTTCTTCCTTCTCCTTGTCTGTCGCCTATTTCTATCGCAATGGCAAGCGCTTTTTCGTAATATTCTCTAGCCTTCTGATTTTGGTCAAGGGATTCAGAAACGGTTCCAAGGTTCCCGTTAATTGATCCTTCTTCCTCTCTGTCGCCAATTTCTATTGCGATGGCAAGTGCTTTCTCGTGATATTCTATAGCCTTTTGACATTCGCCGAGGGAATAAAACACACGACCGAGGTTCCTGTTACTTGTTCCTTCTCCTTGTCTGTCGGCAATTTCTATCGCGATGGCAAGTGCTCTCTCGTGATATTCTTTAGCCTTCTGACATTCGCAAAGGGAATCAAACACATGACCGAGTTTCCCGTTTATTGTTCCTTCTCTTCGTCTGTCGCCAATTTCTTTTGTGATGGCAAGTGCTTTCTCGTAATATTCAATAGCCTTGTGATATTCACGAAGGGATTCAAACACAATACCGAGGTTTCCGTAATTTTTTCCTTCTCTTTGTCTGTCGCCAATTTCTATCGCGATGGCAATCGCTTTCTTGTGATATTCCTTAGCCTTCGAATATTCGTCAAGGGAATAAAACACAGCTCCGAGCTTTTCAGTTATTGTTTCTTCTCCTTGTCTGTCGCCAATTTCTATTGTGATGGCAAGTGCTTTCTCGTAATATTCAATAGCCTTTTGAAATTCGCCAAGGGAATGAAACACAGCTCCGAGGTTCCCGTTACTTCTTCCTTCTCCATATCGGTCGCCAATTTCTATCGCCATGGCAAGTGCTTTCTTGTGATATTCCTTAGCCTTCGAATATTCGTCAAGGGAATAAAACACAGCTCCGAGGTTTGCAGTTATTGTTTCTTCTCCTTGTCTGTCGCCAATTTCTATCGTGATGGCAAGTGCTATCTGGTAGTGTTTTTTTGCCTTCTGTATTTCACCTAGAAAGTAACATACATTTCCAAGTCTGCCATGAGCCACAGCTTCTCTTTTTTTGTGACCAATCGTTTTCCAGATGGCGAGTGCACTTTCAAAAAGTTGCTTTCCCTCTACAAACCAGCTTTGTGCTTCATATTTGTCTCCCAGTCGTGTTATTAGTATTCCAACGTTGAGGAGCGTTTCAAGAAGTTTATTAGTGTATCTTTCTGCATTTGCGTAACCAGAGATGGCGTAGTAAGCATTGAATATTACATGGGAGATATCAAGCTGAATACCAGTGCCAAGGTTTTGAAGTAGAGTTGTACATTCATTACATAACTCAGTCGCTTGTAGGCCACGATCAGTGTTGAGAAGAAATATGCAGACATCTAATCCTATCTGGACTGATTTTAGGATTTCTGTAGCTTTATTCATGACGGCTCTCTCCTGTTTGTTTTCGTGGGAAACAATCAACAAAAAAAGGAAACTTAGAAAAAGTAAAACTGATAAATCTTGAAGTACTTTTGCTGTTTTTAAGGAAGTTGTGGTTTGCTCCTTTTCTCAAATGTCTGAGCGCAACATTCCTTTTCAATCTTTTATCCAAATCAACCCCAAGTGTATCAGCTGAATTGAATTCAAATTATCGTGCAGAAGATTTGAATATAGTATCAAAAAAGTCTCACCAATAGAGCAGTGGTTAACTTACCAATTGTGACATCATTGTTGTCTTCAACTTATTGCATGCTACCCAATTAGTCATTTCTGATTCTGGTCGCAATTTACTGCTTGAAAATGACTTCCACTGAGAGTGTTACAATAAGCGGTAAATGTGGGCAAACATTTGACTTCAACTCCAAACATATATATTTAATTCTTATTTATTGAACAAACGATAGGTAACATTTTGAACTTCTATTGATTATACGATGATAGGATTGTTAGGATGAGACCATTAAAGTTGGCGCCTTCTACGCGTCGCTAGCGTCTCGCGCGTGTGTTCACCACATTCACGCCTCTGAAACTCGCTTAGCTGCCTCGCAGCTGAAACAGAAGAGAATTTTTTTTAGAAATACCTTAAGTTAAGGCAGTAAGTTTTCTCGGACTTTTTGCTTAAAATAATGGCATGTACGTCATACGTACGTTTCAGTTTTGAAGAAATATTTTGACCTTTTTCAAAAATAATAATCCCTCCTGTCATTTCAATCAGGAGATACGATGCAAGCGCAAGTTATCCCTCATTTCATTGCGAACGGCCAATGGCCGAACAATTTAAGTCTGTCTATAAAGCAGGTTTTTCTTCCCTACTCATCTTGCTCATCTTGTACACATGCCTGTCACTCATGCACGCCCTTGTCACTCACTTCAGCTTAATGAGCAGCTGAAACCCGAAAGGTCTTTTCTAAATCAGATTTTCACTTTAGCATTGAAGAATGTTTGAGTGAATACAATGCATTTCAACCTTCAACAACTGAAATATTAAAAAAGATGAGATGTTTCCTCTTTTTGGTATTCTTTCATCATATTTGTCCAAACGAAAATTATATCAAGATAAGAAAAAGTATATTCTCTTTTACCCATGTTCATGTTTGATATCACAGTTGGAAGGGTCAACTTGGAGTAAGTAGGTTTTCTTGTTTGAATTGTTTTGGGGATGAACTTTGTAAATTGTTGCAGTTACGCAGAACTTTTAATTATATTTAACATTTCCGTATTTCATTGCGGTATCGTACGTAAGTTGTGAGGCGTGAAATTTAAAGAAACGCGAACGTAATTCGTGAATCTGTGATCCAGAGTGGGGCGTGATTTACCTCGTGAAATATACGTGACCCGTGAATTTCTTCTTTCATTTCGTGAAAACCTCAAGATTTCCCAGAAACCTTGTACGCAAGAGGAGAGATTTGAATTTTTTTCTTTATATACGTGACGCGTGAATTTTTCTAAAATTCGTGCGTGAAACAGAATCAGGACCCCCTCCGTTTGCTACCGTCCAAAAACAAGGGTCTTACTGAGCCTGCAGAACAGGCGTAATTTTGGCGAGCGAGTACTCAGTATACTCTTAACGAAAATGTTAGCCGCCATCTTTGATTTTGATGGCAGCGAAAGGCAGGGGAGAGAAAGAAATTTGTAGTAAGGGGGCGGTCGACGGTCAAAAATAAGGAGAGGGGTTAGGTGGGGTAAATATCGACTCGTATTTGCGTCAGCAGAGAACGTTTTGGTGAAGCCATTTATTTTGTTAATGAAAAAAACAGCCTCTCCGTTTCACCAGAGTATTCCAGTTTGCATCAAACAAATTATGGCGGGTAAACCTTCGAGTGCAGTTGTTTGTTGCTTCAAAGTATTGTTTGATTAACAGCAGCTATACTCAAGGATTGTCGTTTGACCCCGGGGGAGGTTTTTTCGAGGCCATTTCTTTTCTGGCTGAAAAAAAAAAAGAAAGAAAAAAAATTGCCTACCGTTTCACTCATCGGCTCTACGTGTGTTTGTTTTTGTCGGGTGACAGTGCCTCCGGTTTTTAATTTGACTCATTTTGATTGGTTACTTGCTCATTTCCGGAAATGCATTGACGCACAGCTAATCAGAGGATGTTTTACTACTCAACAGCCTCTTCCGGTAGGCGTCTTCTCGCCCTTCCCACGCCACTTACCCCCACCGTCCACTCTTACTCCAAATCAAACATGGCTGGTCGGATAAACGATCGCGAGCTTATAACCTGCACAGCAGGCTAGGTCTCACTATGCTCTAATTTTCATCGTTGTTTGATTTAGAATCAACGCAAATGAAATGTACGCGACGTAGATTTTGTTTTTTTGCATTGCAGACAAATTTGATGGACATAAAGCCAACGGAAAAATTACATTCTACAATTAAAAGAAGTATGAAATCATCCACCTGTGTCCACATGAATAGATTTGTGTCGGTATTTCTAATTGTGTGCCCCATAAAGATAAAACCCGTTTGTCAGTTTTAGAAACTGATTACTCAACAGTTTTCACAACTGAAATGATTTCAATGCAGCATAAAATCGGAGCAAAGATTCTACCTAGTGTTTAAACCGCGCATTCGGTTTAAACGCTTTGCTTTTCAGACGAAGGAAAATCTTTCCATTTCATTCAATTACATTCGCGTTGCTTCAGTTATTTATGTACCAACTTCTCCAAATGTTTTGTTTGGTAAAATAATAATGTGCATTTAATTCATAGAAAATGAAACTAAGGAAACAATGAAAATAAAGAAATTAAAAACAACAACAACAACAACAGCTCACCTTTGAAAACAGAATATGCCTTCTTTTGTTACATTGTGATTGTGTGAGTTATGGAAACAAAGAAAGAAAATGAAATAAGACTTTCCCAGTCAAACAAATGTAAATGCCAATAGCTGTTGTTAGAACGTTTTACTTCACGGTTGGTAATACGAAATCATCAAAAAAAAGAAAAAAACATCTAAGATGAAAGAAAAAGAGTTTCCAAGGTTTCCCTTAAGATTCATTACTTGACATACGGGATCCTCTTATTTTACATCATCACAGAAGTGATGAACATGTAGCTTCTCCTTACAATGTCAATATACCGTACAGCAATCAAGTGGTGAGAGTGAACAGACCCATCATTTAGAGGGCGTTTTCTCTATCATTAGCAAGTTTCAATCCTTAACATTTCTGTGCATAATATTCCTGAAATAAATATTTAGCCGCTTCCTTTGAAAACGAAAAGATTTGCGGATAGTAAAGAGACCTCATTTAAGAAAGCGATTTCATGTTTTCTTGCAAAGCAACGAAGAATGCAAAGCGCTAGTTTAAATGGAATATAAAAATTATCGCTAAAAATAATCATCGTAAAAACAGAGAAGGATGGAATTTGAATTACAGCTTAACCTTAAGACATCTCTGTAAATGTTGGAGCTCGCACATCATTGATAAGACTTTGGTGGTTTAAATCGCGCTTTGTCCGATTTTTCAAAACCTTACAGAAGTGAGAGAAATGTTGCTTGTCTTTCCAATAGCAACATATTATTCAGTGAACAAGCGACGAGAAAACATATCAGCTAAGGGCGTTCTCTTAACACAACACCAAATTCTCCCTACAGAATAACAAGGTAAAGTGAGGGAGCTAGAAGGAAGAATTGCTGATACGATAATAAATTGAAAGGGTTAATCTGAAGCAGACCTTAAACACTTTCCAATCAAGTAAAAAAACTATTCGAATTTGGTAGGTCTTCACAAATATTATGACATTGTTTGAAATTATCAATTTCCTCAAATTTTAACCCGGAATATACATATTTTTTTAAGCGGGAAAGAATAATTATCATTAAATTTAGTTTTTTAGCTGTTAACCTTTTTAAAAAATAAGCACGTTTTGTTCAGTCCTAATTGTTTGAGTTATGAGACCGAAAGCCGCAAGAAACAAAGATAAATGCAAGCAGCTCGTGTGAGGACAGAGTGCTAAGTTCGATTAGTTGAAACATTCCCTTTTAAAGTCTTTAAATTAAAAGCACGGCACCTTTTTTCTTTTTGCATCAGAATTTCCTTTTCATACATCGTGTGGGTGCTTTTACTCTTTTAGTCTCAGACTCTGACAATACCAAATTGTTTCGCGGGCAACTTCTCCCTAAAGTGTCCATATATCATTCAGCCGACAGTTTTGGAGAATAAAGAAACTTATCACTGATATGGACGTTGTTGAATTGGCGCAACACTTCATTATCTAAAAGTATTTATAGTGACATTTGTAACATTTAGAATGGATACTTAGTAAGATCATGGAAGTTAAAGACCTAGAGTTGAGTTAATTTTTTTACTTTTGAAGACTACGATAAGTTTAAGTCAAGTTTTTAGCAACAAATCTTTGCCAAAATCTAAGATTATTTGGAGCTTTAAATCCTCTTCCGTTGAATGTTCAAACCCAAAACATTTCAGTTTTGTAAGCCGGGAAAAATTGTTTCTAAATTTGTTTTTTTACTACTAACCTTTTGAAAAAGAAGCGTGACTTCTTTAATATTCTGGTGGTATGATTAATGAAACCAAAAGTAAGAAACTGAAATATAACGTTCCCTGCAAAACAAAGATAAATGCAAACAGCCACTGTAAGAAAGACGTCAAAACTTAATAGGTGAAAAAAAGATTTTTAAACCAAAGAGAGAATAACGGATACCAGGTGTAAAGTTTAAGTTCGATTCTCAAAGAGCAAAAAAAGTCACTTATGAACCTGAAAATCAATCGCCCTCCATCTTCCTCGTGAATTAATCGCACAAAGTAAACTAATCACACGAAATAGATTTGCCCGTCTTGAATTAATTTGAAATGAAGCATTACTGTGAATATACTCTGCATTATCATCGACCCTAAAAAACCTTCAGCTATTTAGGGCGGCCAAGGCAACAACATTAGACGTGTCTAATGTGTAGAAGAATCTCTACTTATTTGATGAAAATTTTTATTCAAAATATTTCAATTTCCAATTGCCATATTTTACCCATCTTTTACCTTGGGAACACCAACAACGGTTACCATCTTTATGCATCGGAACCTTTTTTTTCGCCGAAGATAACTGGCCCCGCTCGTGAAATAAACATTTAAAAAACTCTTCAAAACGTTTTTGTACACAAGTTAGGCATGTGTATTGGATTAAGTTCGTACAAGCATTTCGATTGTTATCCAAACGCCGAATAGGTATAAATGAAACCAGTCGAATGTCAACAGTTAATATTCTCTTAATGAACCAGTTTGACTCAACACGGCAGAAATAACGATTTTAATGCGCAAGAGGTTGTTTTCCTTAGGATATGAAAAGCATTTTAAAACATAAAGAGAATTTAATCAAAATGACGTTTTCAATATAGCAATGGTCTACGTAAGAGCAGCTTTGATTATAAAGGCGTGAAAATATGTATTGTAAAATTGATGAGATATCACACTAACACATCAGCAAATTAACAATAATCAAATATTGTACTCACCACGACTCGAACTTTCAACCCTTTGTTGCTTTGTAAAGTGAAGCGGCCAAACTTTACATCAAAATTATCAGTAATTGTCTATTTTTAAGTTGATAGGTTTGCGGCGAGTCTCAGCCCACCCCTGAGGCACTGAGATAAAGGGCTACCCCCTTCAAACAACATGGTCTGATTACAGGGGGGGGGGGGGAAGGGGGAAATCGACTTTCAATTTTGTTGGGATGCGCGATGAACTTCTTGAAGCCTTCAGATTATTTACAGCGGTCTTACAACGCCTCCAAGAAGGGAGTTTACCACTGATACATCATCAACTCGTTTACGTAGACAGCCACAAAGTTGCGTTCCATAGTGTTCTCTATACATTTCCTAAGGTGCGAAAAGCAGAATTTCTCTAACAATCAAGTATTCCTTAAGTTGGTGATCATTTCCTTTATTCTCTACACCTTCATCTTTGATTTAAGGGTGAAATTGTAAGGAGAAATTAGATGCTAGTAACTCTTAGGGGTAAAAGAGTTAAGATGTAAATAACATTGTGTACAGGAAAAAAATTATGGATAGGCTAACTTCTCTTTAGAGACCTCTTTTATTTGGTCACCTAGAGCTATGACCAAAAGTTCTATATGTCTTGAGAAAATTGTAATATATTTTCTCTAACTCTTTTACTACCAAGATTTAAGAAATAATTATCTGTACCATCCCCATATGTTGCTTATGATTCTTGTCCTGAGAATTTGATGTTAAATCAATCAATATCACTCTGTTCATATTTTTCCTTCTGGTTATTACATCCTGCTAGAAAATGTATGGATATCGTAAATTAAAATTCCTCTTCTTGGTCACTTCAGGGAGTCAATGGGTTGAAAAATCTTCCTAATACTCTCTCCCTGATAAAGGTAATGGACTCTAAGTTTTGGCCCAGAGAGCATATACATGTAAATTTGACCTCTTAACCATGGACAGAAAGGTGATTAGGTGGTTATTTGCTCCATTCTGGACAACTCTCAATAAATTTATCTTTCTTCTTCATCTAATTTTTATATTTATTTCTATCATGTTATCAGGTTAAACTAGTTTTATTTAGGTTTAGTCTTAACCCTTCAACCCCTAACATCATCAGGTATATTCTCCATACTGTTTTCTAGACATTTCCTATGGTATTGACAGGGATAATTTGTTTAACAATCAAGAGCTTCTTTAGTTGGTGATCATTTGCTTTATTCTCGTGGCCTTAATGCTTGATTCAGGGGTGATATTGTTAGGAGAAATTAGATGCTCGTCACTCTTAGAGGTTAAGGGGTTAAGAGGAACAACAGAACATCCTGATAAGAACCCTGTGTAAAATGAACAGATACAAATAAGAATGAAGATCACTTTATTGTTATCCTGCTGAGTTCAGCAGCTTTTTTAAAAAGTAGGAAAAAAATGGTTACTTGCCCTTCAGAAAAAATCACCTTCAATCTGTGAGAATGTAATGTCTGCTGAAACAATGATTGATAATTTATTTCTCATCATGTATAGAGGGTCACAGAGCAAAGTTTATTGATACAAATGAGTTTAATAATTATTAAAATCTGATTGTAACGTAATGGCACTTTGTGGCTTTGGTAAGATAATAAGTGATCTGAGAAGTGACTTTTCAAATATTGATGAAGAGTTTATTCTCTGAAACATTTCAACCATCTGTGTCAAAATATTTCCCAACCCTCTCACCCATGAAAACAGAAGGACTCGGCTACACACAAACATGTTAGATTTGATCTTATATATGAGACGAATATTTCATTTCTTTCCCAATTGCACGCTTAAACTTGAAATTTAATCTTTCTCTTACTCTTTTCCACACAGGGAGCTTTTGACATAGATGATCCTTGTAAGGAGAAGGACGCCGGCTTTTCACAAACAAACCGAGCACGTAACCATGCCTTCTGACCAATTCTTTGAAATTCCCAGTTTGTGTAACATCTCAGTTGGAAATCTAAAATGATGTTAAAATACTGGCGGAGTCTCATTTTTGAGTTATTTTTTATAACAAAAAACTTAAAGTCTGTGTATAGGGTGGTATGTTACCTGCTTCACTAAAGATCGCCACATTAGGATATGTACATTCATCTCTCACCAATCAGATCGCCGCATTGTGGTTTATTTTTTTATCTCGGACCAATCATATCACAGCATTTGGATATCTTGTACCAATTACAGCGTTGGGGTATTGCTTTCTTGCTAATGATTTCATGTATAAGAAGGGGGCCACGCACAAAGAACGACATCGACCAAACATTTTGGGTTCATTTGGTAAGTGTAATGGTTTATGGCCTTCGCGAGAGCCTCGTCGATTTAGGTCGAGATTTATCGGGATGAGAAAGGTTAGCAGGTAATTTTTTGTACCATTTTTTGGGTATGAACGTGTTTTGTTTACGGCTCCTTTTCTGACGGAGGGCTAGCAGGAAGCGTAATCTCCTGCGCAACCTTTGTTTGGTCTCGTCGTTCTTCTCGCGCTACGTGCTCCCTCCTCAGTGGGGTAGGGAGGGCATTGTAAGACCACACCAAATAAGGGCTGCAAAGCAGACAACAGTGTGGCACCAATGCTAAGTAATTTTTGCAATGATGCATTCAGACAACAGAGACAATAGACCACAAAATTATTTATCTTAGGGTAAAGAAATGCGGCATTTTTGTTGTTTTAAAGGTTGATACTATTTTACTTTCACAAAAATGCTAAATAATTCGGCTACACTACTCTAACCTCAACCCACCCGTCCAAAAAATAACTTTTGCATGCATAGCATGCCTATGTTTGACATCTTTATACTGTTTGATGATCGCGTTCGCGTACTACGGGAGAATTGAAAACCAGATCATGGTTCTATAAATCAAGGATTAACTTTGAGTTCTGACGAAACCTTGCCAACACTCTTACATTTTTGAACATTAAGATAACTTTTCGTGTCCCAACTTATATTGGTTCCCTTTTGATATACGTAAAAGATCTAACGGCTGAATTAAAAGTTTCGTTGTCGTTCGCTTTCGATTCAGCCATGTTTACAAAAGCATGCAAAAACGTACTTGACTTAAGAAAAAAGTGAAAATTATCTTCGAAAAGTAATACCAGTGTTCATTTTAAAACAATGTACAGGAAGAAGAATCTTTTCTTCAGTCGTTACTCTGTTCTTTCTCTGCCTCGCTGTTGTCCTCCTTGAGTTCTTCATTCCTGGAAAAAAAAACAAAAAAACATTATACATTTATTATTCTTTTTAACTTTAAAGCATGCAGAACCGATTTCCTATAAAATAAATTACTTTCTTCCTCGTCGTCATTGGCCATGATCTTCCAAACTTTCTAAATGTTTGATGCCAAAATGACCTTTAAATTATCATTTAGTAGTTGTTTTTTTCTACAAAATAAAGTTAACTTTTTTAGTGTTAGCTTAAGATTCTCAGATTACCTTCATCGTCATAGTGTCTAGCATCGTATCGACCTTGAATAATTATTTGCGAATATCTTCCATACGAAAGAAACTCTAATTCCAGACCAATTTTAGAAAGCAATTCATCAAAATCTTTCGGTTCCGAGTACTAGATAAAATAATCTTTTTCTTGATATTTTATGGAAGAAAGACTTAGACAAAAAACGAACAAACAAAAAAAGTTGGTCAACTGAACAATTTTAGTGTATTAATCGGTTTGTTATAGGTAATTGATTATTTTGGTCAGACCTACCCTTTTTTCATAACGTCAAAATTCACGTTATCCCCGATAAGCACAAACGGAGCCCATTGGGAAGGTTTGGGAAAGCCGTTGCTTCTCAACCATTGAACGGCCTGATGAAGAGATTCACTAGCACTTTTTCCACGACTAAGGTGTTCATAGAAATGTTCCATGAGCTTAGCCGTTGCTTCGTCTTCTATAGCCCACGATGCTACCAACACTGAACGTGCACCGGCTGCTAAGAAAGCTCGAGCGATTCCAATAATTCCTTCCTTTTTTACCAATCCCCGCCCACTGTGACAACAGCTGAGTACCACCAGTTTGGCTCGCACTTGAACTCCTTGAATGTCGGACATTGTCAGGAGGTAGTCTTCTTCTTGGGGAATACCGTCAGTGGTAGATTGAGGGGAGAGAGCAATCTCTCCTCTTTCGGCATTTCCATGTGCAGCAAGATGTATCAGACTCACTGAAGGTATCGCTTGAAGTACTGCCTGCTTTGTCGCGCGACTTCCTGACAAAGGCTGAACGCCGAGCAGTCGACCAACCATCTCTGCTTCCTTATTTGCATGAAACAATGGTGTAATGTTGGTGACAACACCATTGTAATGCACTTTGCCAACCGTAGGATCACCCATCACCAGTGCGCCAGTTGAACTGTGATAGTCCGCGGGACATTCTTGGATGAGCCGCAGAGTCGTCAGGGAAGGGATGATGCGTATTCTGTACTTCTCCGATAAATACTTTTCGGCTGATTCATCACGCAGGGCAGCAAATGGGACTCGATACAAGAATCGATCGGGCACAATGATGATTTCAGGCTCAGTAAGTAAATCTGCCACAGGTGCGAAGATCCACTTGTAGCACAATTGATGAGTTCTTTCGGTATCTTTAGTTTCGTCACCTCGCAAATTTGCCCGGCTCTCTTCATGAAGAGATGTCGTCACGTTGTCATTCAATGATCGATCTTCGCAGTTCGCTGCGGGTAAAACGCCAAAGCCGGCGGCGCTCTTTTTGAAAACTCCTTCCACATCGCAGACTTTCTCAGCAATAAGAGTGTTTATATCCACTTCAGGTGTTGCTCGAAAGAAAATGTCTCCATTTCCTTTCAATACCCAGAGGAGAACTTGCCGCTCTCTATACGAAACATATAAAAAAACACAGTTACTTTCCGTTTTCACGCTCTTTTCAATCCCAAACCATGATTGTGGATCAGCTGTGAAGTGGCTTTCCAGGGAGTACTTGTCTGCCATAAATCCTGCAAGGACTCTTGCTCGTCCCAGCTCCTCCGCATAGAGAGTATCTCGCAATTTTCCAGTACAGCAGAGCAAGTTAGTGAGTAACTGGTAGGGAAAAGTTCCGCATCCTTCTAACAGAGAAATTTCAAATTCACTGTTTCCTTTCAGAAAACTTCTGATTTGCTCATATTTTCCGACGCATTGAAGGAGACATTCCTTTGCCTCTACAAGCTCTGACTGTGATACCTTTAACTGTGTAATACTTAGAAGGCTCTGAAACTCAGTCATTTTATGTCCAAGTTGGCTGCTTATGGAACAAGCTTTCTCTAAGTAATCTTCTGCCTTGCCACTTTCACCAAGCAATCGGAATAGATTTCCAAGGCTTAGGTAAATTTCTGCTTCGAGCTTTCTATTGCCACATTCTCCGCTGATGATAAGCGCCTTCTCGCAATATTCTTTTGCCTTCTGATGGTCATTCACAGAAGCAAAGACAGCTGCCAAATATGTAGTAGCTTGGGCTTCTAGATTTCTGTCACCAATTGCTAAACTAACGCCGACTGCTTTGTCCAAATGTTCTTTAGCTTGCAGATTTTTTCGAAGCTCAAAATAAAGATCTCCAAGACTCGAGTATGACGAACCTTCTCCTATTCTGTCACCAATTTCTATCGCGATGGCAAGTGCTTTCTTGTGATATTCTTTGGCCTTCTGATATTCGCCGAGGGATCGGAACACAACTCCGAGGTTCCCGTTGCTTCTTCCTTCTCCTCGTTTGTGGCCAATTTCTATTGCGATGGTAAGTGCTTTCTCGTGATATTCTTTAGCCTTCTTGTATTCGCCACGGGAATGAAACATAACTCCAAGGTTTCCATTGCTTATTCCTTCTCTTAGTTTGTCGCCAATTTCTATTGCGATGGCAAGTGCTTTCTCATGATATTCTTTAGCTTTCTGATATTCGCCGAGGGAATCAAACACAGCTCCAAGGTTCCCGTTAATAAATCCTTCGCTTCGTTTGTCGCCAATTTCTATCGCGATGGCAAGTGCTTTCTCTAGATATTCTTTAGCCTTCTGATATTCGCCGAGGGAATCAAACACAGCACCGAGGTTTCCGCTACTTGTTCCTTCTCCTAGTTTGTCGCCAATTTCTATCGCGATGGCAAGTTCTTTCTCGTGATATTCTTTAGCCTTCTGATGTTCGCCGAGGGAATCAAACACAGCTCCAAGGTTCCCATTGCTTATACTTTCTCCTGGTTTGTCGCCAATTTCTATTGCGATGGCAAGTGCTTTCTCGTGATATTCTTTAGCCTTCTGACATTCGCTAAGGGAATGAAACACAGCTCCGAGGTTCCCGTTAATTATTCCTTCTCCTTGTTTGTCGCCAGTGTCTATCGCGATGGCAAGTGCTTTCTGGTGATATTCTTTAGCCTCCTGATATTCGCCAAGGGAATGAAACACAGCTCCGAGGCTCCTGTTAATTCTTCCTTCTTCTCGTCTGTCGCCAATTTCTGTTACGATGGCAAGTGCTTTCTCGTAATATTTTATAGCCTTCTGGTATTCGCCATGGGAATCAAACACAGCTCCAAAGTCCCCGTAGCTTGTTCCTTCTCCTCGTCTGTCACCAATTTCTATCGCGATAGCAAGTGCTTTCTCGTGATATTCTATAGCCTTCTGATATTTGCCAAGGGAATAAAACACAGCTCCGAGATTTCCACTACTTGTTCCTTCTTGTTGTCTGTCGCCAATTTCTATCGCGATGGTAAGTGCTTTCACGTGATATTCTTTAGCCCTCTGATATTCGCCAAGGGAATGAAACACAGCTCCAAGGTTCCCGTATCTTCTTCCTTCTCCTCGTCTGTCACCAATTTCTATCGCGATAGCAAGTACTTTCTCGTGATATTCTATAGCCTTCTGATATTTGCCAAGGGAATAAAACATAGCTCCGAGATTTCCGCTACTTGTTCCTTCTTGTTGTCTGTCGCCAATTTCTATCGCGATGGTAAGTGCTTTCACGTGATATTCTTTAGCCCTCTGATATTCGCCAAGGGAATCAAACACAGCTCCAAGGTTCCCGTATCTTCTACCTTCTCCTTTTCTGTCACCAATTTCTATCGCGATGGCGAGTGCTTTCTCGTGATATTCTTTAGCCCTCTGATATTCGCTAAGGGAATGAAACACATCTCCAAGGTTCCCGTATCTTCTTCCTTCTCCTTTTCTGTCACCAATTTCTATCGCGATGGCGAGTGCTATCTGGTGGTATTTTTCTGCGTTCTGCATTTCACTTAGGAAATAACATACATTTCCAAGTCTTCCATGAGCCACAGCTTCTCCTTTTTTGTGACCAATCGTTTTCCAGATGACGAGTGTGCTTTTAAAAAGTTCCTTTCCCTCTACAAACCGGCTTTGTGCTTCATATTTGTCTCCCAGTCGAGTTGTTAGTATTCCAACGTTGAGGAGCGTTTCAAGAAGTTTGGTAGTATATCTTTCTGCATTTGCGTAACCAGAGATGGCGTAGTAAGCATTGAATATTACATGGGAGATATCAAGCTGAATACCAGTGTCAAGGTTTTGAAGTAGAGTTGTACATTCATTACATAACTCAGTCGCTTGTAGGCCACGATCAGTGTTGAGAAGAAATATGCAGATATCTAAACCTATCTGGACTGACTTTAGGATTTCTGCAGCGTTATTCATTACCACTCTCTCCTGTTTCCTGTTTGTTGTCGTGGGAAAGAATCAACAAAAAAAGGAAACTTAGAAAAAGTAAAACTGATAAATCTTGAAGTACTTTTGCTTTTTTTAGGGAAGTTGTCATTTGCTCCTTTTCATAAATGTCTGAGCGCAACATTCCTTCTCAATCTTTTATCCGAACTAATCCCAATTGCATCAGCTGGGTTGAATTCAAATAATTGTGTAGCAGATTTAGATATAGCTATCAAAAAAATCTCCCTAATAGAGCAGCGGTTAATTTAACAATTGTGTTACCATTGTTGTCTACAGCTTATTACATGCTACCCAATTAATCATTTCTGAATCTGCTCGCAATTTACTGCTTGAAAATGACTTCCCTGGGGGTGTTACAATAAGCGGTAAATGTTGGCAAAAACATTTGACTTCAACTCAAAGCATGCATATTTAATTCCTGTATATTGAACAAACGATAGGTAAAATGTTGAACTGCTATTGATCATACGACGATAGGACGGTTAGGATGATATGATTTTAGCTGGCGCCTTCCGCGCGTCGCGAGCATATCACGCGTGTGCTCCCCACATTTACGCCTCCGAAACTCGCTTAGCTGCCTTACAGTTGAAACAGCAGATAATTTTTTCTTTATAACACCTTTAGTTAAGGCAGTAAGTTTTGTTGCACCTTTTGCTTTATATAGTGGCATTTATGTTATCAGCGTACGTGTCACTTTTGGAGGAAATATTTTGACCTTTCTCGAAAAAAAATCATTCCTGTCATTTCAATCAGGAGATACGATGCAAGCATAAGTGGTCCCTTAGTTTATAAAGGAGGTTTTTCTTCCCTCCTCATCTAGTACACACGCCTGTCAATCATGCGCGCCCTTGTCACTCGCTTCAGCTCAGTGAGCAGCTGAAATCCGAAAGTTCTTTTCGGATTTATAGATTTTCAGCTTAACATTGGAGAATGTTTGAGTGAATACAGTGCATTTCAACCTTCAACGAATTGCACCGCGTTCACCCCCTATCGAGTTCGCCCCTTCGAGTTCGCCCCTACCTTATGCCGTGTTCGCCCCCACACTTTTCGAGTTCGACCCCATCAAATATTAACTCGTATTTGCGTCAGCAGAGAACGTTTTGGTGAAGCCATTTATTTCGTTGATAAAAAATAACAGCCTCTCCGTTTCACCAGAGTATTCTGGTTTGCATCAAACAAATTATGACGGGTAAACCCTCGAGTGCAGTTGTTTGTTGCTTCAAAGTATCGTTTACGGTTAAATGGAAGAAAAATTGTCAAATAGGTCAACGGCAATTATACTCAAGGATTGTCGTTTGGAAAATAATAAAGTGCAGTAAATATCAGCTCATATTTGTGACCGCGGAGGAGGTTTTATCGAAGCCATTTCTTTCCTGACTGAAAAAAAAAATAACTGCCCATCGTTTTACTCATCGGCTCTACGTATGTTAGCTTTTTGTCGGAAGATAGTGCTTGCGGTTTTTAATTTGACTTATTTTGATTGGTTACTTGCTCCTTTCCGGGAATAAAGCGATGCGCAACCAATCAGAGGGTTTTTTACTTTTCAACAGCCTCTTCCCGCAAGCGTTTTCTCGCCCATCCTCTGCCCCCAACCCCCTTACCGTCCACTCTAACTTTAAATCAAACATGGCCGGTCGGATGAATGATCGCGAGCTTATAACGTTAGCTCGCACTTATAACGCCTACACTGCAGGCTAGGTTTTACTCTGCTCTGATTTTTATTGTTGTTTGATTCAGAATCCCAGCAAATGAAATCTACACGACGTAGATTTTGCTTTGTTGCGTTG